>NW_018020717.1:426019-431955 GCF_002006095.1 Pseudomyrmex gracilis
ACCTCTTGCATCCGACTTGTGGTAAGTCAACTATTTTTATTAATAACTCAAAAAGTAAGCTTCAGACAAAATTTTGCCAAATAAAAAGTTGTCTTAGAATTTAGTCAAGAATATGTATTTTCAAGGATAACGGGTTGTTCTGAATCACCCTGTATAGTTTTTAAGTGTCGTTAACATTATTAACATTGTAAAAAATATGTTACAAAAAAAAAGCAAAATTGAAGCAAAATATCTTGATCAAAGTTCGACGAACAGGGTCAAATTGACTCAGTGTGTTCTCCGAGGGTTAATGAAGTATCAAACAATCCATTAATTAATAACGACAATCACAATTATTGACACGGGATTCGTTTATTCGAACACTAGTGTTTTTATTTCATTTATCCGTACCTTGGAATTGTCAATGCAACATTGGTCAAAGGTACAAAGCGATTGATAAGATAAAAATTGAAACGCTTATGAAACTCATTAGTGTCGGAACACACAATGTTACAAGATGTGACGGTGCGTAAATTAAATATTTATATATGGATATGCGTAACGATATGTTAAAACGGGGTAAGGAGAAGTAAAGCGCAAAAGGTGATTTAATACTTCAGAAAAGTAGTCGGTAAGATATATTGCCGCGCACTATGTTTCTACACCTCATAAAACATTTGAGGCAAATCGATCAAATTGCAAAGGACAACCGTGAGTTGAATACAGAGACGTGTGCTGTTACGTTGCGATGATGTTGCGGAATAAAGTCTTAGATTTTTTACACGCGTGAAACGTCGCTTTGTGCTCGCTTGATTTTCGTGCCGCAATCGGCACGCAATTATTTATTCGAATTGATTTTATTGTATTCGACGCTGACTCGTGCGCGCGCGCGCGCGCGACTCATTTTTTTTTTTTTTTTTACGCAATATGTGTCAGAATATTAATCTTTTTGAAAGTCTTTACCTTGTCCAGATTGATTTTGGTGGCCGGGAACCATTTGCCAACAAAAACCACCACAGGTCGACCTTGTCGATCCACTCCGCTTTGATACAGACAACCGATCCCCGAGACTTCGGTCAGGTCTTCCGTCTTCGCTCTCCTGAGGAGCCTTTCGTATCTGGAACAAACAATTTCGCCCGTCTCGTCAAATTAATTCGACATGTAAATTTTCGCATTCTATGTCGCGGTAAACAATTCGACTCCAACCAAAAAGTAATTTTACAAACAAATGTTTTTGTTTGTTTTTTTTTGAAAAACGAAGAAAAATTTTTAAATCCCTAACAACATGTCGAAAATCAGCGGCGAATGTTTCGAACAACTCAAATTGCGAGAGCGCTTTCCGCGAAACGCTAAAAATATTCGAGGAGAAACTATTAATCATCGCGAAACGCTTCCGTCTTTTCGCGATGCGGAAGAACTTTTCGAACGCGCGTTATCGTGCGACGCACGCCAACCGTAATTAGAAATGTTGACGGTCCCGCGAATTATTCTTGTCGTCACGTCAGTTTTTTAATTACAAACGTGAAGGAACGCGCGGTTCTGCACAACATACAATATACAAATGGCGACGTGCGGAAAAAAAAAAAAGGACTGCGTAACACGCGCGCGTCTTATAATTTTTCGGACGCCGCTTTATCTCGAACGAGCGTCACGTATTGTCACGTATGCGTCGCATTTTAGATTCTAGTCAATAGACGGAGTGTGAAGTCCGCATCTCGTCATAGTTTTTTCTTTTGTTCGCGGACAAAGCGGTCGATACGCGGATTGCACCAAAATTTCACCAAATTAAATAATCGACCGATGAGACGATGTGCGAGATATAAAACGAATTTTTCCGATCGTTACCAACTCCTCGGTATAATATTTCTCGGCAACCGATTTGAGGGAATCCACTGGACACACGCCAATATAAAAGCGGGGGATCAATACCGAACCGATATAACCGCGAGTTAGCGCCAGGCGGGCAGGGTTCGTCCGAATTTCTTTGAACGAACGTACAACATTCGGAGCAACTCTCTCGGGGAGTCTTGAATACACACCGGTCCTCATCCTCGATTACATCCACCATGTCAATCATGACCATTCTGCTGCGTTACACGTTTCTTTGCGTTACACACCTTCCTTCCGATTTTGCGAGTGAAAAATTCAAAAAAAAAAAAAAATAAAACAACAAAAAGCGGGAAATTCGCTAATTGCCGTTTGCGGCCGACTTTTGCCGCGACATTCGCGAACGATGGAACTTTTTTTTGACGCGGCACTGATGAACGCGCGACACCAGATTTCTGGGACGACCAGGTTTCTGGAGCAGCACACACGCACGGCCACGTTCGATCCGCGAAGGAAGCGACGGAGATACGTTGGCGGACGAACTTCACAGGAGAACGACGCGACGACGCGGCGAGTCGCGATGAACTAACACGAACCGAAGCAACGGCGCTCGCTTTAAACGAGAGAGAGAGAGAGAGAGAGCCGCGTATATATCTCGGCTGTGACGTTCACGACGGGCACGACGGGCTGTGACGGCTATATGACGGTGTTGCGACTCCCGGCGCGCGCGAACCCGACGAGAGTCCTGGCGACGTGACGACTCGCAAGCTGCGGCGCTTGCCCGGTTTCGTGAAAAAAAAAAAAAAAAAAACTGCGTGCTGCGAACTGCGCGACAAGAGTAGGGATGAACCGCGCGGTGATGAACCCCGTTATTAAATTTGACGCGTTCTTTAATTACGGGTAATATTCCGACCTTGGGTCTGTCAACGTGTGTCATTTTTTATACGCCGCTTTTTATTTTCGCAACAGGACAATTGAAAAAAAAAAAAAAAAAACAATTTCTTCCGCGCGATTTTCACGTAACAAACAGGATAATCGACTCGCGCGCGATTCAACGCGTTCTCACCCTTCCGCTCGTTATAATTAACCGCGCAAACGTTACGTGACGTTTCAAAAAAAAGACAATGTAAATAATATGTTCGCTCTCTAACAATGCGAAACGTAAAAAGAATTGCAAATCACACGCGAAGTCTCGTACGCACTTTTGCACATGTGATAATTTAATTTTTGTATATTTTTATTTTTTATTTTACGTCACGAAATATGTTGTCTCCCGATATGGGCAATTGCACCCATGCGGATTGGAGCAACGTACGAGTCGAAACTGTGTGACACAGCAGTTTTCATTGTAGGAACTATATAGTTTTTTTTTAGAGTTTTTTTTTTGCGACTAACTGTGTCGAGACTGGATTCGCATCAATGCGACTGCGAAGGTCGATCCTCAAAGTGCGGGGATTTGACTTTTCTGACAAAGAAATTCTATGATTAAGGTCAATATCGGGCATTAAAAACAGAGATGTGAAAAATATATATTAAAAATTCACTAACAAAAGCATTTGTATTGTTATTATTTATCTCGTAAGCGGAATAACTTCCTATCGTTATTTCAACGAACAAAGAATGTAAAAGAGAGATAACAAGATAAAACATGAAAGAAAAAACTAAAAAAAAAAACAAAAAACAAAAAAACATTAAGTACTGCACAATATATAAAAGATCATTGTTCTAAATTGCAGAAACATACAGCATTAAAAACAGAGATGTAAAAAATATATATTAAAAATTCATTAACAAAAGCATTTGACTTCTTACTGTTTATTTATTAGTTTATGATGTGACATTAACATTCTTCTAAAACAAGGTATGCGCATCCACCTATATGCGACTTCAAGACAACCATTTTTTTATTTTTTTATACTAAGCGACTGTAGATGACATCCGTGCATGTCGAAACGTTTCGCACCAAACATATACTATTTATCTACTTTTGTTAATAAATTTTTAATATATACTTATAATATATATTTAACATATATTTAATACATTAGGTCTACCGGAAAGTTCTGTCCGTTTTTGAAATAAAACAAAATACAAATTTTTCTTACCGTCAATAAACTTTATTAAATAATATAATTGCCATTATTATTAATTAATAATATAATTGCCATTATTATTAATGATTTCTTGCCAGCGTGAGGGCAATTTGTATATCCCATTTTTGAAAAATTCAGAAAAATTTGTATTTTGTTTTATTCCAAAAACGGACAGAACTTTCCGGTAGACCTAATATATTAGGCAAAAGACAGTTCTTGTTGGCTGTTCGTCATTGCAACGTCAGAGACGAGAAAATGAAAAGTGATTTCTTATTTCCGACCAATATATTAGGTCTACCAGAAAGTTCTGTCCGTTTTTGGAATAAAACAAAATACAAATTTTTCTTACCGTCAATAAACTTTATTAAATAATATAATTGCCATTATTATTAGTGATTTCTTACCAGCGTGAGGGCAATTTGTATATCCCATTTTTGAAAAATTTGGAAAAATTTGTATTTTGTTTTATTCCAAAAACGGACAGAACTTTCCGGTAGACCTAATATATTATGCTCGACCTTAATCATAGAATTTCTTTGTTTTTTACAACACGAGCGAATTATATTTTATCTTTTGACTTTTCTACTTTTGCAAGCAAATGACTTTTCAAATAGTTGTCTCTCTTTCACGTCGTGCTTGACAAAAAATAAATGAAAATTGAATACGTAACGTTTTTATACATTTCAATTTTTTGTCTTTTTAAATTATCAAATTTTAGAATTTCAAATAAATTATCGGTTTTATGCACAAAGGATTGTTTTGCGTGAGATTACGTTCTTAATTTTGACAAAGATGTATTTTTATCAGACAACAACGTTCGAAATGAATATTTCAACAAAATACGTAAAGATTTCGATGATATTCAAGTTTCAAGTTCTAAGGAAGATGCATCGACGTGTTATTCGCGAATTAAGCGTTTCGCTGAAATATTCACGTGCGTGGTAGGGACATCCGGTATGCCTCGGATTATTTTAGATTGAAAACCAAATATACGGAGATTAATTCGAGCACAAGTGACGCGATTTGAACGCAAATTTGAACAATTCGCGCGTATACGAATAGAACAACGTGTCATTATTCGATTTTGTTGCGTCATTTCAAAGTTTTTTTGTTAAAAACAATTCTGTTATGATTTAAATTGATAATTATTCAATTCGTCTGACGCAATGCACTTCGCAAGTTACTATTTGTCGAGAAAAATTAGATAACAAATTGCGGACGTTGTTATATATTGTATGCAATTACGAATGCACGTCTCAAACATTACGTCCTTGCTTATAAGATTGCAGTACCATGACCTCGATAAAACGAATCCAAGGTGTTCCATCGAAATCTCGAAGTGAAGGCATTTCTTCGTCGAAAACTGATGCATCTGGACACAGTACTGCGAAATTGTTTTCGCAAAAAAATATCTTTAAATATCCAGGCAGAACTTTAAATTGAGTGTTGAAGAGTGAGCCACCTACATTTTAAAAATGACATAATTAACATTTTCTAAAATGCGACAGAAAAGTCGATAACTATCTTGAAAAAAAAAAAAAAAAAAAAAAAAAAACTAACAAATGATTTTTGTCGAAGTTCCACTAAAAAAAGAGAAAGAGATTCGCGTAACAAGATTCGCTTGAATGAGTAGGTTTTTGATCACACGTGTGAATCTTTTATAAATCCTTTTGCGTCGCTCTATATAAAGCAAACTCATCACGACAAAATGACGTCGATAATAATCCAGATACCTCGAAAATAAACATTAATGTGATAGACAAATGTCAGGCGTGACGTGAAAGATTTATTTTCATGACGCAAAAGATATTTCGAGGTATTTAGTAATTAGAAATATTTCGCTAAGCAAATCTCGTACGTGCGTAAAAAGTCGATAAACGGCTTTGTGAAATAAGATATGATATCTCTATATCGTGAGACGTATTGTTATTATTTATCTTGCACGAGCGGAATAACTTCCTATCGTTATTTCAACGAACAAAGAATGTAAAAGAGAGATAACAAGATAAAACATGAAAGAAAAAATTAAAAAAAAAA
>NW_018020717.1:432335-433757 GCF_002006095.1 Pseudomyrmex gracilis
ATATTAGGTCTACCGGAAAGTTCTGTCCGTTTTTGGAATAAAACAAAATACAAATTTTTCTTACCGTCAATAAACTTTATTAAATAATATAATTGCCATTATTATATTTATGATTTCTTGCCAGCGTAAGGGCAATTTGTATATCCCATTTTTGAAAAATTTGGAAAAATTTGTATTTTGTTTTATTCCAAAAACGGACAGAACTTTCCGGTAGACCTAATAAATATACAAAACTATATAAAGCTTTTGAAAATGGGTATATTATGCTTTTTTGAACTTTTTTTCATTCATAATGATAGTATATGGTATCATATATACATCATCACACCATGACGTTGTTCTCTCATCAATTAGATAGTCAAACCATAATCTTAATGTTTCATTAGACTTTTTTTTTGGCGTACTTAGTGCGCTAACACAGTGTAAATATGTACATAAGCTTGCAAAGAATTCTACATACATAAATATATGGTGAGGTTATCGAAGGAAACTGTATAAGAAAAACTTTTTGTTGAAGTTTGACATTCCAAAAAGCTAGCGCACTGTCTTAACACAATTTATTTATTTCTAGAGAAGCGTTTTCGATTTGATGCGGTAAATACGACTCAGAACGTGAAAAGAGAAACGTCGGTTTACAGCTCTCTATAGTCGGTATCCAGTACCCTCTTAATAATTGAAAAAAAAAATTTATAAAAGTATTACATTTAGTTTATCTTATCGTTCGCGTGCTCCGTTGAACTGAAAAATTTATTGTTTGCGCGTACAGGTACAGAAGAAAACTGTTAATGGTCAGCGTGGCATCTGCTGTACCGATAGAAAAAAGAAGCGGCAAACAGCTGTAAGTGTTTGAAACCGACTTTCGGCTTTACGTCACGTTCGGAAACAGCACTCGTGTACACACGAGCGTCATTCTATCTTTGTTTTATATATAATGAGTAATAAAGATAAAATATACACTAGTGATGTTTCCGAACGCAGCTTTATTCTTATCAGAATGTGTATGTTTGCTGCTCTCTCCCTCTTTCAAGATATATTATTTCAGAGAGACAATGACAGTAGAATTGCAAACGGAAACGACATTTTGTCAATCTTTTTGAAAAGAAAGAACATCACGCGCGTACTTTTTTGGTAACGAATAAACAAATATTGGTATTGTTGCGAGGACGTTTTCAAAATCAAAACTTACAAAATTATGAGAATTTATTGACTAGAATTGACCGATGTAATAAGGATTTGAAGATCGTAATTAAAATTATTATTATTTTTATTTATGAAGATATATAAAACTGTCAAAGAGCTGTAGATATACACTGAGAAAAAATACGGTAAATATATAGAAAAGGTCACCCCCCCTCCGATTTCAATGAGCTTGACATATGTTGTCAAGGACATCTTTCTGAGTAACAATCCGTAAATTTTAGC
>NW_018020717.1:434673-436219 GCF_002006095.1 Pseudomyrmex gracilis
AATTGTTCATAACTTTTTTATTAACAACGAGCGACGGCTAAAATTTACGGATTGTTACTCAGGAAGGTGTCCTTGACAACATATGTCAAGCTCATTGAAATCGGAGGGGAATAACCTCTTTTCTATATATTTACCAAAAATACTATTAACTCAACTAAATGCGTTTAATTGAATTTCAGTTTGTTATCTGAAATACTTGTGTTTTCAATTCAAGCATATGGTAATAAAGATAATAAATTCGTATAAGTTGAATTAACAATAGTGGTAATGAACATATTTAATTCACTAAACCATGAATTGTTTTGTCGAACATAAGTTGTGATAATTTCAAATAAAAGATATTGTTAAAAAAGATGAAATAGGCAATTCTCATTTACATTAATTGAATATAATCTGAATTTCTTTGTACTAAGTATTTCATCTAATCAAACTGCTTATTTTTATAAGCAGACAAAATATTGTGTCGTCCTATTGTGTTGTACATTCAAAGTTATCTGTATTTAAGCAAATTATAATTTTGTTAAAATAACTAAATTGTCTTTCGGTATAACCTAATTATTATATCTATTGAAACATGATATCTTCTTACATTAATCAATATTTCATTGACAGCCCGTGACCGCTGCATATAGTTGAAGCAAATACTATTTTGTAACTTCAACAACTTTTTTTTCTCAGTGTACATATTCGTACCTTTCTTTCTGCTGCATTTGCTTGAACATGATATCCGCCAGTGGATCGGCAGGGGGTCTCTCTCCCAAAAGCCTCTGGCGATCCAGATCGCCTTGCATTTGTGCAAAAGCGTGTTCGCCTATGTTCATCGAAGTTTCCAATTGCGTCGAAAGTTCTACCGTCTCGTCGCCTGCAAACGCAATGTGTTAAAGAAAAAAAATTCGATTCTCACTCGAACTCTTCGCATTTTTTGTTCTTAAAACGAAATATTGAGTTGCTACCGTGTAAAGCGTGCTGAGGATTGTCAATAATTCTGATTTGTCTGTCGGGAAGTAAAGGCTCCCCGTCCGTACCGCCGATGTCGCTCGGTAATTGCCAGCAAGCGTTGTCTTGTTCTGCCAAATTTCGCGGAAAATAAAGCGGCAGAAGCACCTCGTATATTCCAAGATCGCACGGCTCTAGTACAAATATAACGCACGATAATGAATCGCTATATTGCTCCATGAATCTACGTACGGTTCCTGCGAAAAGAAATTTTATTTTTTTAGTTTAGTTTTTACTTTCTCTATCTCTCTCTCTGCGAGCTGTAATTAATAATTGAGATGTTTGCATCTGCAATCTTACTGAGAGCTATATGCGCTCCCGCGTCCGGAGGGTAGTTTCTTCGCACTGAATTTATTACGGGTAAAGCGATAGTGCGCAGTCCCATTTCCCTCGCCTTTTGCAGGACGTTTCTGTGATACAAAACAAAAACAATTCACAAATTAATAACAAGAAATATATAATAAATATATAACAAATAGATATATATATATATATAACATATATATATATCTATGTTATATATTTATTATATATTTCTTGTTATTAATTT
>NW_018020717.1:436682-468210 GCF_002006095.1 Pseudomyrmex gracilis
TTTTTTCGCAATATTTTAAAAATTAGTTAGGGGGGTATCCGGGGTCTCTCATATGTGAGATGCAAATCCAGCATCCCGTATGAATTTAAGAATTGATATATATATATATACGTACAGTTTCCGCTCAACATCCTGGGAATGGCTCGTAAGGCCTTAATATATTTCTTGTTATTAATTTCAACGAGCCTTAAGTCATAATTGTTGAAAATTCACAAATTCTTTATATTTGTCTATAACTTATATTTGTATATTTTTTAAATAAAACTATGCAATTTTGTTTATGCGTATTTTAGTGACACACTGTGGCTCGTAGAGATAATACTACGTCTCTGAAGTGTAAAGATTTCGATTTTCTTCGCAAGACAAGCGCTTATATTTGTGTGTAAATATACGTTCGAGTTACCTATAGCAACAATGTAATGTGTTTTGCGCAGCGGTTTGATACTTGACGTTATAAACTGGTCCAACAGTATGAATAATAAAACGAGCAGGTAATCCATGACCCTGTGTAATTCTTACTTCGCCGGTTCTGCATTCTGCAACGCGAATATATAGTTTGATGAAATTGAAATTATATTCAAACGACGATTGTCGCGAGACAGTTGCACAAATATAAATATATATATGTACTACGCTCATATTGCAGAGTATATCATCCATATTGATGCGAACCTTTTATTTCGTTATATATTTCCATTTTAAGCGCAGAACCAGCTCGGCTAAATATTCTTTGGCACATAGGACTGTTATCATCCATCGTCTCGTTGGTAGGATTTACTACCGCGTCTACTTGCAATATCGAGATATCTCCAGCCCTGTGAAACAAAATTTTTACAATTTTAACACGTACACGTGAAATTTGAAGTGATGTCAAAACCGACGGTACTTTTACTCCATTACTTAATAACGTAATTAAACAAATGTCTTACATAAATGTCTTACCATAACGCGAGCTTGTTGTTAAGTGACGACTGACAAGGAAAGGGACTTATAGCGTGATGCGCCGTTTCTCGGACCGATTCGTAATCCGTGAACCGATGTTGAATTGGATAGTCGGCCCATCGTTTCAACGCAGCCGGCTCCACAATGTCCTCGGCGACACCCAAAGGTTCCATCAGCCTCATTCAGCTGGAAATTCACGTCGTACGCATAAAATGTGCACATTTGCGAAATAAAGAAATTCGTTCGTGCGAACGGAATGTTCAAAAGAAGAGAACGAGGAAACATGTGGAAATCAAATATGTTGTTTTATTTATATAAAAAAAATCTGCAAGAATAACAGAAAGAAAATTCTGAGCTCTCGATTCAAATATTGAATATCGCGCATATTTTCTTGTTTTGAAAAATAATTGCGTTCGTGTGTTTATTGATTGACAAGCTGTATCTACTCTCTAATATTTAATGGAAGGTAGCGGCAGCATATTCCTTTGTTTCCCTATCAGCTGTTTCAATCCCTAACCTAACCTAACCTAACCTCATTTCTGTCTAACGTGCGTCATACGCAGCGCGGTTGTTGACCCGAAAAGGGAGTTCGTGTAGTACATGATGCAATACGCTCAACTTAACTGGCAATACACGCAATTTTGCCAGCGTGAAATTATTGCGAGAAACGTATTTTACAAAAAAATAAATAAATAAATAAAACACTCTCATCTTTAAAATATATATTTTATTATATATATATTATATATATTAGGTCTACCGGGGAAAGTTCTGTCCGTTTTTGGAATAAAACAAAATACAAATTTTTCCAAAAATTTAAGACCATGTTGGATTTATATATAATATAATATTATATATAATAAATATATATAATATTATATTATTTTTTATTATATATTTTATATATATTTTATTTTTATATATATTTTATTTTATTTTTTTTTGTATAATATTCTATTCTACAAAAATATCTGATAAAAATGTTTATTTAATTTTTCTAAGTTTAAGCGTGTAACGTTTTTTTTCGAAAGTTTTATTTATCGCTAAAAAAAATATTCATATTGCCACGTGATGTAATAGGATTTACTAATATCGATTGCATATTCTTCCGTGCTCTTTTATTTTTTGTCTTCTTTGTTTAACCTTAATGATGTTTCGGTTTTTATATTACATCGCTTGGTAGCGATCGAACTGTTTGAAAGTATGCGTCTGTGTATCGTATACGACACACAACACAGAATATACGCGCTGTCGGTAATGGCAAGGAGCCGAGAGACTGGCGCCGTCTGGCTTCGAGCGGATCTTACGTCCTGACAAACCCATTAAAAGCACAGGATCGTCGACCTTACGTAACAGCCGAACGCATTCACATTTGTGTGAGAATAATTTGCACACTCGCGCGTTGAAAAAATGTCGACAAAACTTGATATCCAAAAAGTTGTACAGTTTGTAGTTTTTTTTTTCTTGCGATTTGTTCGAAGCAATTTTACGATTTCATTTGAATTAATCTTTGGTTTGGTCGGCACTTCTTTCAAGAATCCGTAATGATCAATTAAAGTATCAACTTTTGAATTAAAAAAAAAAAAAAAAGTGATCGATCGATTTTTTCGCGGATTAAAAATAAGTTCGAATATAAGTAAAGCGCGTAAGTGTCGAGAGTATAAACGGGCTAATTTGATAAGATAACTTTTATTATTTACGTAATACACACTTGACAAATGTTCGAGTTTCATAAACAGCTTCGCACACACACTTGCCCCGAACGAGCAATCGATACTGCGCATTTGCGCGCGAATCAATTGCTCGTGTTTATTCAGACGAGATACGACTAAAAACACTCGGCAACTATTGCGGGGATTCGCGTATCGTCATTTTGATATATATATATATGTATATATTCGATATGTCTTCGAACCGGCGAGATATTGTTATTTCGAAGATAGAGCGCGTTGTGCGCTCCGACGCGTGAAACAACGCGATTTCGGAACCCTGTGACAACCCGAGTTATTAATTTTCGCTCGATCTGGCTTCGTCAACTATTCGCGAATCGGTTTCGCTATTATCGATGATTCTTCGCGACGTTGCTATAAATAGCATCGGCGTTATCTCATTATTACTTGGAAGGTAACGCGATCGGAGAGTAACGTAGCGGAGAGTTACACCGGCGGCGATGTATGGCATCGCGATTATACGACGCACAAAGTTACGGAAGCGAGTAATAAACGGGAAGAGATATCCGTTTAACGACCTTATCGTCTAATAACTTTCCCGGAGAGAGAGAGAAAGAGAGAGAGAGAAAGAGAGAGAGAGAGAGAGAGGCCGTCGCGTGATAAAGGGTCAAAGTCGCTCGACATGCGAGAAAATAGAGATAACATCGCGTCCACAAGAAAACGCACACGAAATGCGTTTGCGAGCGAGCTGCACAGCCGCAAAACTGAATCGTCACTTAAGGACGTTCTCCGAATTATTGATCTTCCTAGGATTTTCTTTAAATTTGCGATATACATAGTTTACGATCTTATTTACACGTAGCCTTTTTGGATAATAGGGGTGGCAATGTTAAATTCCAAAATATGGAAGATTTAAGTTTCAATTTTTAACATGGATTTCCTATGCCGAGCCTTTGTGAAGTGGGGTTTTTTAAAGTTACTGACGACAATTTTTGTAGGATTTTTTTTTAAAAACAAGTATGCGGTAGCGGAGAGTGTCTTAATTAAAATACGATTTTGAATAATACGGCGAGCAACCCTTGTTTTCAAACTGTAGCTTTTTTTTGTTTTTTTTGGGAGGGGTTTTTTTTTGTTTTGCTGGATTTATGTGCGCTGTGTACCGCAGCTATTTTTGAACTTCTGCGCGGAGTAAGCGAGTCTTAGCAGTGCTGAATAGCTCAACTTAACTTTGTTACAGCAGCACAAACTTACTCGTGAGAAGAGATATTTTAGGTTGCTAACCACTGTATTTAGGTTGCTAACCACTGTAGTCGGAGAACGTCCTTAAAATGCTATAAGTAACGGCACGGGGCTTCGATCTCGCGATTGATACACAACCTCGGACAAATGCGCCGATGATGCGCCTGGCGACGAGAAGCCTTTCCGCGCCTTCGTTGTGTTACATATTCCGTTAGCATCAGGGGCTTCCAAACGAATCCTTTGTGCGCGTGCATAGTCGCTAGCGAAGTGAAAAGACTAGGAAAAAAAAAAGAATCAAATATAAATCGCTGGATATTGACGTAATCGATGGATGTTTTCACAAAGAGCGCTTTTTTTGCCGGAAAATCATAGAATTTTGTTGCAAAAACAAAAACAAAAAAAAAACGGACGCGCACACACGCGATCATTTTCACGTTTCGATTCGGCAGGAAAACAATAAAACCTTTTGTTGCGAATAAATATGCAAATGGCGAATATGAGGAAAACACTAATATATTATTAGGTCTACCGGAAAGTTCTGTCCGTTTTTGGAATAAAACAAAATACAAATTTTTTTCCAAATTTAAGACCATGTTGGAGCAAGATCCTTTTCTGACAACATCGGAGATCGCAGAAAAGATCGCTTAATTCAGCTCAGCAAACCATTTCGGACCATATTCGGAAGATAGGATTGAAAAATTTGGAAAAATTTGTATTTTGTTTTATTCCAAAAACAGACAGAACTTTCCGGTAGACCTAATATATTAGACAAAAGACAATTCTTGTTGGCTGTTCGTCATTGCAATATCAGAGACGAGAAAATGAAAAGTGATTTCTCATTTCCGACAAATATATTAGGTCTACCGGAAAGTTCTGTCTGTTTTTGGAATAAAACAAAATACAAATTTTTCTTACCGTCAATAAACTTTATTAAATAATATAATTGCCATTATTATTAATGATTTCTTGCCAGCGTGAGGGCAATTTGTATATCCCATTTTTGAAAAATTTGGAAAAATTTGTATTTTGTTTTATTCCAAAAACGGATAGAACTTTCTGGTAGACCTAATATATTAGGCAAAAGACAATTCTTGTTGGCTGTTCGTCGTTGCAACGTCAGAGACGAGAAAATGAAAAGTGATTTCTCATTTCCGACAAATATATTAGGTCTACCGGAAAGTTCTGTCCGTTTTTGAAATAAAACAAAATAAAAATTTTTCTTACTGTCAATAAACTTTATTAAATAATATAATTGCCATTATTATATATTAATGATTTCTTGCCAGAGTGAGGGCAATTTGTATATCCCATTTTTGAAAAATTTGGAAAAATTTGGAAAAATTTGTGTTTTGTTTTATTCCAAAAACGGACAGAACTTTCCGGTAGACCTAATATATTTGTGTCGGAAATGAGAAATCACTTTTCATTTTATCGTCTCTGACGTTGCAACGACGAACAGCCAACAGAATTTGTCTTTTGCTCAAATTCATGAGTGAAAATGACATCACGGTGTGCGATTCGTCGCATCGCTTGTTTGTGCCTCGCGCAAAACACAATAACACATTTGTTGTATTCCACTTCTTCTTCGACTTCGAAATTACATTCTAGAATGTATATCTGTGGCCGTGAACGACGAAGAAGCTTTATCATATCGCACGATGACTCAAACCGGATGACGCAAAATAAATATTCACATTTCTTTCGTCGTTTCTTCATCATCTCGAATGGGCGTACGCGCGCGAGAAAACAGCCAGTCGATGTTTATGCGGATCGATGATAATCAATTATTAGGAGAAGTATCGACTTTCCACTCCGTCTTATATAGCGGACAACGGAGTGGAGGAGCGAGGGTGAGAGTATGTCCGAAAAAACTCGAATTGTTTTCCCACTGGTAATTCTCCTTCTTCCGTTCCGATCTAATTTGACGTCTCGATCTTGGTCTCTCTCTCGATTGTTTCATTCATGCTTACAATATAGGAGGTGAAAGTTGAACGTTTTTTAAAATTCCCATCTTCATTTTGTGACATTTTATTATTCCTGGCTCGAAGCGACAACGTAAGAACTTACGACGTAGAATTGCATCGGACAATAACGTATTCAGTGACACATGACGTCATTTCCCCGCATGACAAATCGTTCCGAGGACCGGCTATTGACGAGAGTGCGCAATTACATCGACAAATCGTTAACGCATTGATCTCTTCTCGGAAATGCGAAAAATACAAATGTTTGCAATTGTCGATTGGTTTTTATCGCGCATATGTTTGTTGCAACGAATCATACTGTTGGAAAAGTGAAATAAAACAAATCTTTATAAAATAATAAATTTCGATCGGAAATTTCGCTACAACAAAAAATAAAATCATTCTGATTGAAGTTAATATTAATTTTACAATTACTTTTTTTTTTGTTAACCGTTTTTGTTGTTCGTAACAAGTTTGTTGAAAAGTAACGTGGTTATTTCAAACTTTTTCTTTGTTTTTAATCATCCCCTCGTTAAATGCCGCGTTGTCGGGTAACGGCGATTAGGGTCAATACATCAACAATATCCAACTAACTTCGCAGATATAGCGCTTTGAAAACTCGGATGTGGCGCGCGTAGGTGTGCGCTCGCGTTCCGCATCAACGCGCAATTAACGCTATCAAGGCTTCAAACATCAAACCGAACAGTTCGAGAACGTTTCTGCGTGTTTCTTGCGATAAAATGAAAGAGCGCCGCGGTGACTTGGCACAATGAACCAAGTGCCAAGTGGAAAACGTGCATTCGAGCAATGACCGTATTGCGCGCATAGGAATACGAGGAATATAGTCGGGACGACGACAATGATGATGTAATATATATACGGCGATAGACGATTGTCTATTTCCAAATGTTTGAAATGAGCATCCATAAGTGCTTTCCAAATACTCTAGGCCGACTTATATATCGTTGTGGCCGCGACGACGACGACGACCCGCGCCGTCGTGATTGCCCGAACGAACGTATGACCTAAATCGGAGGATTTCTATTAGAGGCGATCGGATATCGAATTTTAGTAGTACAGAGTAGGATAATACAAAGTGAACGTTAGCCGCTACGCGCGCTTGATCTAATCAACTGGCTCTCACGGTCCGTCTCACATCCTTTTTTTTTTTTTTTTTTTACGAATAACACAATTATCTGAAAAATAAACATTTTTTTTTTTTCAATATTAAATTGAGGATCTTCCTCGGGCTCATGAAGTCTATTAAACTTAATAAATGAATAAATAAGTCTAAAGAGCCGGATGTTGCAGGATGTTGTGCGGAAAATATGTCTTATATGTGTATATACATATATAAGTGAATTCACGTTTTCACACGTGTGATTTTTTCGAATTGAAATTTCAATTCTTAAATTCATATAGGATGCTAGTTTTGAATCTCATATATGATAGACCCCGAATACCCCCCCCCCCCCTAATTGAATTAAAATATTGCGAAAAAAACTCCTCATTTTTTTTTTCCCAAAAAGATCCGTCTCTGCGAGTGACAAACAAGTTTGGTGAATGTTGTGATGATAATTTAACAAAAAACGGAAAAACAAAAAACGGAAAAAATGGTTTCACCGCGAGATAACAATTGCGAGAGTGACAATTGATTCGTTTTTTGAAAACATTCAACTCTGTCATGAGAAATTTAAGCGATTTGAGACGAACGAATTTTACGTTTCCCGTTTCGTCCGACGAAAATATATGGACCGTTTATTTTGAAAGTGGTGTAAGTCCATTTTCTTTTGTTTCGAGAAACTTATAGGTTAACATATCTGTCAATTATGAATTGTGAATTACGTGATATCTCATTTTTTTTTCAAAAATGGACTTACACCACTTTCAAAATAAACGGTCCATATATTCCGGTGTGAAACAATGGATCTCTCTCTGGAAACGGCGGTTGAATCGGAATCTACGGAAACGCGCTTGAGAATCTATCGACGTTTAGACGCCAAATGTGCAAGGCCGAAAATGTATGACCTACATTATCGATATGGCGACCTCCATTGCGATAGATACGACGCGTAGCGCGGCGACACATCGATAGTTCGCGCGCGTGTTTAGAAATATATACAACATCTCCGAAAGAGAAAGAGAGAGAGAGAGAGAAACGGAGGGAAGAAGAGAGAAGGAAGAGAAAACGTTGCGCGAGATATAAATGTGAAATTTCACAAGCAATAATAAAAATGTGAAGATTTGAAAAAACCACGACCTTTAAGTAGTGACGTTTCATCGGTTCCATTAAAAAAAAAAAAAATATTTCCGTACGATATTACACAATTACGTCTCTGCGATTGTTCGATCGTCTCTTTTTTTCCAAATTTCAACCACACTGACCTCAGATCTCGCGATATCATCAGCAACAGCTGCGAAGCGCATCGGCGCGTGGGAATTTTCCAAATCCGAGCAAACAGCAGAGGTCTGTCTGTCGTTTTAAGTTTTATCTCAATTAGATTTCGAAATTCCGAGTGAGAAAATTTATGCGGGCAGAGATTGCTCGATATATATGTAATCTCGAGCTGTTGAGAGCTCGGGGGGAGTTGCGAGCAACAGAGAGTCGGGGGGGGGGGGAGAGGAATCTTTCGAATCTCTCTCGTTGTTACAAAAAAGTGGCGTTCGAAAAAATCTATCCGACGCGAAAGGAACAGAGACACGCGAGAGAGAATATACGTCGCGAGAATTATCGACGTCGACGCGCGCGTCGGTCGTGCGTACCTCCATACCGGTGCCACCGAGCGATGTGCGCGATCAAGGTCGCCGCGCACCGCGCCGCGCGCCGCCGAGCAGTCGATGAGCATCGACTTCTCGACCTTCCGTAATGAAGAAGAGCCTCCGAGCCTCCGTTTAACCGAGGACAACAATTTTACATACGTGGCAGCAGCAAACATTTTTACATCAAGAGAACAACGCCGCCGTGTATATTATGTCAAGTTTCGTTGGAGGAGGTGCGAAGTCGCCGAAACTCCGGACGCGAGAAACAACACGTCCTTCGCGAAAATTATCGCGCTAGAGAAAAACGAAAGACTTACGATATATTTCAGAGGAAAGATATTCGCAATCTCTCTTTCTTATACAGAATTGTGCAAGGAAAACTTGTATAAACGCGATGTGCGCGTGGGAGGCGAATCAAACTGGGCGACGTTGTTTCGAAACGTTTTTTTTTTTTTTTTATCGAAGAGATCTCTGTTGAAACTGAGCGTTTTTTTTTTTTTTTTTTTAATTGAAGGTAATCTTCCGCCGCAATCTTTCCTGTGTGTTGTTTAATAACGTCTCGCAATCGGCTTGCGTGGCAATTGCTTAATCCTCCGTTCAACGCTCGTCGTCGCAACAGCGCGATCTTAGCTGCGTTAATTACGTGTCATTCCGAGCGCGTGTGAATCGCTCCACGATGAGAGTGAGCATGACTGTGGAAATGGACGTTGAGCTAAACGAGATTTGAACTCTCGCGAGATCCGGTTTCGCACTTCTCTTTCTCTCGAAGGAGAGACGCACAATCCGATCGCGCTGTCCGATCTGTCAAATGTTCGTCCTCTCTCGAAAGACTGTTGCGCCGCAATCGGTGTGCGGTCACGTACACTCGCATACCCGCCAAAATTGCGCTCGCTCCCGCCTCGAAGCGAGAAAAACGATCCTTTTCCTTTGTTCCGACGTAGACGAATTTGCATTCTCACCTTTGTCCGTCCGCTTAACCGTTGTGAGAAATACAACGCGCGGTAAGCGGGTCACACAGTCCCTGGTGTCCGGCGCGCGCGAGCGGTTACACCTTCACACAGGAAACACCTGGTCTTCTGGCGGTTTAGAGAAAAGCGGAGAAAAAAACGAGCTGATAGGACGAGGACGGACGAGGAATCTGAGAAAAAAAGATATAGGAACGGATTCTCTTCGATTCTTCACGTCGGGAACGTCGTCAGCTCTGAGGCTTCCTCGAGCTGATCTCGTGAGCGCGGCGCCGAGTATGAACTCGCCACGACGACCGACCGTACCGTCGCATTCGTGCGCGAACGCTTGACTGACAGACGGCCTTGTCGGCCGGAGCCGATCGGTACAACACGGCGGCAGTGCGACACCACGGAGCGCGCGTGCGGGTCTTCTATGTTAGGCGCTAGGTACGCGTTCGTATGTACCTGAAGTCAGACGCTTCCGACTGGAACGCAGCGATGTATAACATCGCGCGATGAATCGGTTCCGTTAGAGGGACAGAAAGCTTTCCCCTTCCACACGCTGTTACGCCGTTTACCACAACCGGCCGACCAACGGCATTGGACAGCGGCTGAAAGGGCGCGTGGAAGGGGAATCCCTTTAACGGAGTCGATTCATTGTACCGTGTACTGTTGAAAAGAGAGAGAGAGAGAGAGACGACATTTGCGCTCGTACACGAATGTGAACACACACAAATGTGTTTTAATATATTACGTAAAAAAATATTTTTATAAACCAATCACGTGATCTGTCACTTACGTCACAAAAGAATTTTTTTTGTTGTTTTTTAGAGACTATATTTTTTATTTGATAGAACATGTGGGGCGTATAAAATTCTAGTTCGATCTTATTTGATTTTTATCAATGAATCGAAATACTCATCGAGACGGTAACAAGAAGAAATGCCACGCCGACAATTTCAATAATTTTCTCACGCGACGTGTTATCTAGATCCATTTTTGTTTTCACGAACTTTGTGAAGCGAGGTTCGAATCTCGCCGATAAAATACCGAACGCTTCGAAGCGAGAGAAACTTCTTTCTCACCGAAAGAGTTTCCGATTACAGAAATACTTATCAGTAGCATGTGGTGGTTTATCTACTGAAACTATATACTCGGTGTCGGGTACTACTTTATCCGCTGTAGACATTTCGATGTTGAACGAAAAACTGTTGTTTATATCCGTTTATTTACACTTTTAATTGTGGAGCTACTCGTGCGAATTTTTTTTTAGTTTTTTATATATTCACTTTTTTATAGTTTATAGTAATTATTTAAAAAGCGGACTTCCTCACCGATTTCAATGAGATCGAAATATGTTGTTAAGGACGTTATTCTGAACAACTTTTCCCTATACATGTTACCGCCGGTCGGCTTTCGTTTTCGAGTTATAAACAAAAGTAGGTTATTACAAATTTATTACAAATATTACGATTATCTCTGAAAGTAATCACGTTATGGGAAAAGTTGTCAAACAAGAAATGTAGGAAATTCGATTTTCTATAAAAAAGGTTATGATATTCATTTACCTAGCTCCAATCGTTTTTATGTTAGAACGTTAAGTCCATTGCATTTACGTATATATTACAATGCGTAACGTGATGCGTGATAATCCCAATAAACTCGAGTTGAAACAAACACAAGTTCAGATCAATTGTTGCACAAAATTATTTTTTTTTATGTTCGCGTTGTAAGCGTATATGCAAGGGGGGCTGCGCCCCCCTACAAAACCTAACTTAACCCTAACCTACACTCTTCTTTCTGGATTCCCTCTCGCAAAATTTCCACAATGGTTAATTTATGTTATTACATATCTATGTTACTAATATCAATAGAAATGAGTAAAACTTTTTTGATAATTTTGACATGAAGTGAATGTAATCGGAAGTCGTATTCGTTAATTAAATTCTTCGTTTTTTTCTTAACGGGGGGAGCAGGAGGGAAGGGCGAAGCCCCTCCCACTGCGAGGGGGTAGCCCCCCCTGCCTACACGTGTTACACAAAAAACATATTAACTTAAGAAATCGACACAATGTTGGAAAATTAGTATTCAATTATGAAACTTCTTTTGTTTATAACTCGAAAACTAAAGCCGACTGGCGGTAACATGTATAGGGAAAAGTTGTTCAGAATAACGTCCTTAACATCATATTTCAAGCTCATTAAAATCGGTGAGGAAGTCCGCTTTCTAAATAATTACCCAGTTTATTGTTTATTTCAAATTTTATTCTCGATTTTTGTAATTAAAATGTAATTACACTCTTGTTTTACTGAAATAATCAAGTAAAACTAATTTAACAAGATATGTACGAACACATACTTCAAAAAGACCGACGTTTTATTGCGCACTGAGCATTTAAATAAATTAACCATTATTTGTAACAATCAATATTAAATTGAGGATCTCCTCAGGCTCATGAAGTTTATTAAACTTAATAAATGAATAAATAATTAGTCTTAAGGAGCCGTTTGCATTTTTTCGCAGGATGTTGTGCGAACGGCTCCTTAAGACTAATTAAGACTAATTAAGACTAATTATTTATTCATTCATTATTTTTAACTCGTTACTTGTTGTTTTATTGGTATAAAACATATAATGTATAATGAAATAAATAAAAATGTAAGAAGACGTAGAATGTGTCCATTCTTCTAACGGAACGTGTGCAATGACGACCAGTTCGAAAATCTACCTAAATATAGAATGCGTGCGATGCTATTGTTAGGACGTTTACGTTTTCCCGAGTGTATCTGCGGTGGAGTGCTTGAAGAAAAAGCAAAAGAGCGCAAGAGAGAGGAAAGGAAACGATGAAAGAAAGAGAGAGAGAAAGAGTCTTAAAATAGAATATTGATTAATGAGCGTGTGGAAGGAACTTATTTTATAATTGAAGTAATTTATAATTCTCACGCGCGAAATTACCGCGTTTATTATTTTTAAGAAGTAAATTTATTTCCACACGTAGAAATGTGTTTTATAAATAACTGTTGTTTATTATCAAGAAGTGCGTCAATTTTCTAATAAATAAAAAAAAATAAATAAAACTGCGACGCGCACAACACGTAATAAAAAGTGCACTTTAATAATTTTCGTCTCGAAACTTTTGCGCAACTATGTGAATTCGTTTTCTCGCTAATCGAAGAAGGAAATAAGCACGGAAGAAGTTTTTATCTGCGTTTCTGCGCAGGAACCACAAAAGATATATACCGTCGACTTTGCCGCGCAGGCGGTCTTTCGAAATGATATTTTTAGAGATGCGAGTCGCTGCCCGCTAGCAACGACGACGTTAGTCAAGTGTCGTCGGTGACCCTTGAAAAACCGAAGCCACGAGTTCCACGACTTCTCGTTTGACCGGACTGGTGAGCGAATCAGGAATCGTGTTGAAATTTCCGAAGAACTCACCCCACCCGTGTGCAATTGTCATTCTCATTGAAAAAAAGGAGTGTCGAATCTCCGTATGTCTTTGCGATTATAGAAAACGACAGCAAAGTTGGTTTATTCAACAAGTTTTATTCGCGCGAATACATTCTGCGATGCCCCAAGTGTGCGTCATGTTGCGTCTATGTGTTTCCGCTGTTCTCAAAAACTGCAGAAGTCTCAGATGTTCTTAAAATTTCTTAACTTAATTAACTTTTTTATCCTCTTAAAAGGTGATCGGAACAGTCGATCTAGATATCGATCTGGTTGCCAAAAATAACACCCTGACACATGCCAAACTTTTTCCTCGAACTACTTTACGTTCGCACATTGACTTGTATTTTAATATCGACAGCGCTTATGAGATACAACAAGTGCGTCTTTGTGGAGTGTCTTTTAAACGGCACGTTAACATTTATTATTATTCAACAGAAAAACGTTTGTAGGAAAAACAATCGAAATATATACTCAACATCTCTTAAACAATGGGTGCGTCGAGTAGTAGTGACGGTCCGTCGACTTCGATTTCTACGAGCGAACGTGCGGCAGAAACGTCTTCGTATGCGGAAGATGTTCGCCTAACGAACAACGAAAGACAAAGAACGTACGTCGGAACGAGCGTCTGTAAGGAAGAGGATCGGCCACGATCGCAGGTAGTCCGCTCTAATCGCTAACTACAACCCTAATAGGAAACCATTTACAAAATTATGTGACAAAATCTTGCACTAAAATTGTAATTTGCAATTATACAGACATATTTTAGGAAATAGATGCAAAAACATTAATCTTTTCTGAAATAATTGTAGTTGTTTGAAAAATTACTGTCCAAAATACTATTTCGGCAAAAGATTAACGATATGGCGAATCATCTTAGCGGTATATTTGAAAAATATTAATTTCACAAAGAAATTGTCCAATAATTGAGAAAAGAAATTCAGATATGTGATGTTTCAAATATGTAGAAATATGATTGCATATGAAGAAATGCAAGAAATTGTCGTCACTCATGATGTCATATTTGTGCAATATTTTCACAATTTGCTTATTGGAGGTATAAGGTAAATGTCCCAATACTTAAACGTTTAAGAGAGCTGTTTAACATATAAAAATCATACTCGTATAATTTAACTTTTGTTGGTGAGTATTAGTATTTATTTAAAAAACCAGACTATATTTTCACTAAATAAAGCTTTAAAGAACTGGTTTATAAAGAAAAACAAAGTAAATTAATCGAATTCTAACATACCTGCTATGGCCCAGTGCTTAAACAGGTTTTCTAACTTGTTCCAATACTTAAACTATCTTGTCCCNGTACTTAAACGCTATTATTAACACGACAATATAAAACAGGAAAAAAATTATTCATGCATTTTATTTCATAAAAAGTTATAGATTTATTACAAATCACTAAAAACTTTGAAGATTTTACAAAACTAGATTTTACTTAGAGTTTCATAACCTTTTGATAAGGTTATGAAAACAAGTCATCTACTTTATCATATAATATTTAAATATTTTAGTTAAAATAGTATTATTTTAGTACGTTTAGATAAAATGAAACCATGAAAACACAAAACTACTTACTGATTTGTTGCATATTATGTTTTGTCGCACAAATATCACTCAATACGTATATGCAAGACTAACTACGCTATGATGAATCAAGTGTTTAACAACTTCGCCACCGGCGGATTCTCGTACCAGTACATAAACACGATAATCTAATTATTATAACTAAAAATTAAAGATAGAACAAAGTTTTTTATCAATCTACAGTCTATACTGAGTTTGAAAAATCTTTGCTAAACAAAAAGTTCATTTTGTGTATTTAATTATAACCTTAAGAAAAATATACTTTGTCTTACGCAAACCGCTAACGTAAGAGTTGAAAACGCAATAAATTTGCTACTATTCTCAAAAACTATTTTTTTCTTTATCACATCTACTGTTTAGAAGACTTTTAGTACAATGTTTTAATAATAATACAATTAAAAATATTAATAAAACTTTTGATTATTGTAAATAGTAAAATAGTTTAATATAAATGAAAATTCGAGTGAGAGTGTTTAAGTACTGGGACACGTTTAATCACTGGGACATTTACCTTATACTGTGAAAATGCATAACGACTTTTTCGCAATTTTTGACAAATATTATTACAAAATTTTATTTCGACAAAACTGTTGCGTTACGGCGAATCATCTTAGTGCAATCATTGCAAAATCGTCGCCATTTATGATGCCATTTTTGTGCAATATTTTCACAAATGTGCCTATTAGGGAAACATCAATTTTATATAGAATTCGTTTAAAACATCAGAATTCAATTTTTTTATTTAATGCCACGGACAGACATTTGTTGAGATCAATGAGGACAATGACGTCCGGTTTATCAAATACTTTTAAATATTTTTAAATAAACCAAACCTCGGTAAATCCGTCCGGCTCTCTTTTTTGTTGCATTAATATTTTTTATTTGACGTTTTATATTTTGTTGTTACGATAATTGACGAGAGAGTTGGTTTTTTTTTTTTTTTTTTATCTTGAATGTCGAGCTCAATGCTATCGATATGTATATCTCGACCGTCTTTGTACGTCTGTTCAGAAAAACACACGCGTGATCGCGGCTAAATTAAACTCGGGCATTGCCATCGCGCAATTGTATCTTCGTTTCGAGCAGAAACACGCAGTTTTGTGTGCCCGGAAGCCGCGCTTCTTCTTCTTGTCCGTCGCGACACGCTGGCTCTTCTCCAATACGTGATTTCGGGAGAACACGCTGACTCACGGTCACGAAGAACGTTTTCGCAGTCATCAAACGCGCGATCACGTGTTTGTTCCCTCAGACAATTCGCGACAACGCGTCATGCGTTTTTGCTCTGTGCGGCAGTCCGCAGTTGCGAGCCGTCGAGAGTAAACCATTTTTCCTTCGGAAAACACAGAAGAAGTCTTTTTTCTCGGGAAAGAAAGAAAACTACCAGTTTGTACAATTTTTAATCGCGCGTCCCCGGTAAAAAATTTTTCATGTATAAAATTGTGTATGGACATGTTCGGCACACACACACATATAAATTTGTATAATTAGATAAAATAATTTTAATTTGTGTATAAATATATATGATTATATATCAAAACTTTTTTAAAAATATAGTAAAAATATAGTTTTATATAATTTTTTTGTATCTAATATGATACTAATAGAGTTATTTTGTAATTTATATATATGATTATATATCAAAACTTTTTTAAAAATATAGTAAAAATATAGTTTTATATAATTTTTTTGTATCTAATATGATACTAATAGAGTTATTTTGTAATTTGATATGGAATATCTTTAAAGCCATTTTCTCAAAAAAAGAAATAAAATTGTATGGACATATTCGGCACACACACATATAAATTTGCATAATTAGATATAATAATTTTAATTTGTCTATAAGTTTATATGAAAAATTGTTTACCGGGTCTTTAAAAAATGTTTGCCAAAAGAAATTGCCGCGGATAAAAAGAAAACCGATATTTATTTTGGTTTGCTTTATTTTCTCCTCTTTGTTCAAATGATTCATCGTTCGTTTCTTGTGCGCGTGTCACGCGGCTAAATTTGCAGAAAATTGTCATTGTTCTTGCACGCAAAAATAGCGCGTGCGGTATAATTTTCAAGAATCGATAATAAATTTAATGAATACCGAGATTTTAACGATCGACCTTTTTTCGAGTTAATTTTTACGTTTTCCGAAATCTGTGTGTAACAAGATCGGACACTCGAAATTCGACTACAATTCGCTCCTCGTGTTGCAGTTGACATATCCCAAGCAAATAACAGGCTGGCAGTGCGCCGACGATCACAACTTCGCTATGTGTCAGCAGTACAACGAAATTGTGGAACTCTCGCGAATTGTTTCGCAGCTGGCTATGACCAATCATCAATTGGCCAGCACGCACAACGCAACGTTGACGCGTATGGAAACGATGTATGTGGAACTGTCCAAGCACAGAGAAAATCAGAAACGGGAAACTTGCGCGGAAATTCCGGAGACGTGCGACGACGTTCTTCGGAAGAGATTGCGGGACGCGATCGAGGACGTCGGAAGAGAAGAAACGCGACGATTGGAGCAACGTGTCGTCAGACTGGAGAGATTGCTGGCGACCAATTCCGTCGGGCGGTGCAAACAGATAGATCCGCAAGAAGACAATAGCAAGAAAACTATCGAGAAGTCGCGTTCCAAAATTGAGAGACTTGAGGATAAGACCGATGACCGCTCGAGATCGCGTTGCGAACTGTCGAAACAAGAAAGAACGACAGAAGTACCTGATGAGTGTGACGGGGATGAAGAAACGGACGTTTGCAGTTGCAACGTTCGCGATTCCGAAATCAATGTTCCTAGGATAGACGAGGACTCTTGTTCCGCGAACGTAGATTTAAATAACACGCGTAGAAGACGCGCGAGATTGAGATTAGACAACGAGCAAAAAAATTCGACAACGAGAGATTCCGCGAGCGAGGATGTACTTGAACTCTCGCGGGAAGTTGAGAGATCGAGAACCGATCGAATGGAACGCGAAAATTCGAACGAGAGACTGTTGCGCCGTCTGGCGGATCAGAAAAATCAGATGGAAAAATTAAGCGCGGATCACGAGGTACAAAGAAAAACAAAAACGTTTTTTTTACGTCATTAAATAACAGTGTAAAAAATTTTAGAGAGATTGAAAGTTCTTAAAGTTTTCAAGATTCCTTTCGACACTCGATTTAGCTATTTTTTTTTAAATAAAAATAAACTAATAATTAGTGATAAATAGAGATAACTCTCGGGCTCTATAAGTCTTTTAAACTAATAATATATGAATATAAGGACATGAAGAGCCGTTCGCAGGATGTTGTGCGTGAATGTGCTTAAATATTAGGTCTACCGGAAAGTTCTGTCTGTTTTTGGAATAAAACAAAATACAAATTTTTCCAAATTTTTCAAAAATGGGATATACAAATTGCCCTCACGCTGGCAAGAAATCATTAATAATAATGGCAATTATAGTATTTAATAAAGTTTATTGACGGTAAGAAAAATTTGTATTTTGTTTTATTCCAAAAATGGACAGAACTTTCCGGTAGACCTAATATACAGGGTGTCCCAGAATTGCCGTACAATCGCTCGTAGGCAGGTAGTAGAAGTAAAACTGAGTCGAAAAGTCCTGAACCATTTTTTTTTATTATTTATAATAAAGGAGTAATTATTGAGTAAATCAGGCCAATCAGCGCAGACCTTTAGCCAGGCACACGTCAGTGAGCCGCGCGCCTGGTGTGTGTGAGCGCTCACTGANATATACAGGGTGTCCCAGAATTGGTGTAACATTTCTCGTAGACAGGTAGAAGAAGTAAAACTGAATAAAAAAGTCTTATACCATTTTGCTAGATTTGTAATAGTTACCGAGATCTTAATTAACAAAGATCCGCGAATGAGCGTGCATTGGGCTGTCTTACGCGCGTAGGACAGCCCGGCGCGCTTCGCACAATTACATTTTAATATGTATATGTTATAGTATATGCTGTTATATTAGCTCCTCCCATATGTTGCTACGGGTAACACCGTAAGCGCGCGAAGCGCACTGGGCTGTCTTAAGCGCGTAAGACAGCCCGATGCATGCTTATTCGCTGATCTTTGTTAATTAAGATCTCGGTAACTATTGCGAATCTAGCAAAATGGTATAAAACTTTTTGACTCAGTTTTACTTCTTCTATTTGTTCACGAGAGCTGTTACACCAATTCTGGGACACCTTGTATATGTATACACATATCCAGCATCCTATATGGAAGAAAAAAATTATTTTGAAGTATATATGTGTATACATATATATATATATATATATATATATACATATATATATATATTTAAGCGCATTTATGCACAACATCCTGCGAACGGCTCTTCATGTCCTTATATTCATATATTATTAGTTTAAAAAATAAACTATTTATTTAGGAGCTAAAGACGCGATACGCGGTATTGGAGACCAATCTGGACGAACGTAAGCAGCAACACGACGAACTGACGAAGAACTTGGACTCGGCCAAGAAGGAAAACGAGAGATTGCTGAAGGAAATCGATGATTTTCAATCGGAAAGGAGCGTTGCCGATGCAAGAACTTCGATTCTGGAACAGGATCTGCGAAAATCGTTGCTCGAGAACGAGCGGATGAAGGACGCGGAAGATCAAAAAACGTCGCAGTTGCGGGCGCAATTGTCCGAAGAGATTTCGAACAAGGAGAAGCAAAGCAGGGCTCTCGAGGACGCCCTGCGGGAGATTCAAAGACTGAGGGAAATTATGAAGACTGAACGTAGGAGTGAGAACAACGTCGCTTCGAATGATAACGTTGGTACGTCATTTGCGCGATGTAACTTGGAAAATAAAATAAAAAAAGATACGTAAAAAAATACGCGTGAAAAAATTTCAGATGTAGTTAATTCGACGAACGACGGGCCGGAAAGCGCGGCTGCCAACATGGAGAAGTTCAAAAAGGAATTAACCCTGAAGAGAGAGGCCAGACACCGAGCTATCGCGGCGGTCTCGTCCGAGATGGAGAGACTAAGAAAAGAACTCGACGCCGAAAAGGAAGCTCATTCCGAAACGTCGAGCATGCTGGCGTTTTTGCAATCTGCTCACAGCAGCGGTTCGCAAAATCTCGCGAATTGCGCAAAGTCAACAAACAGAGAAGAACGCGAGCGCCTGGACGAAAGCGGGAGAGAGTTGAGACGTGCGGAAGCGCAACGATTAACGAGCATTCTGAAGGTATTTATTCGCACACGTTATTTGTTATTTCTAGAATGGAAAATCGCGGTTTGCCGAAATTAAAGTTCGTAAACGAGAGACAATGTGGCCCTCAGGTGTCGGACGAATTGCGAAACAACATACGATACCAAATCGAGAAAGTGGACGACCTTCGCTACCAACTGGAGACCGACTCGGAACGTCATCGCAATCGTATACAATGTTTGGCGGAAGTGGCCAGCAGGACGCGCGAGTCCCTGTTCGCGCGTGAACGTCGCACGAACGAGCTGAAGGATCATCTGGCGCAGATGTCGGCCCGATTGGGCGACAGGAGTCCTCTTCTCGAGGATCGCGACGAAGCGGATACCGAATGCGATCGACAGCTCGAGAGCATCAACGCGCTGAAGAGCCTCTACAACGAGAGGTTGAGGATTCTGGCCGAGTTGAAGGATTCCACGGTCAAGGAGCTAACAGACGCGAAACAGAAACTGGAGTACGCGGTGAAAAAATCTGAGAACTTGGAAGAGGAGCTGAAGAAAGCCGAGGAAAAGGTACATCGCGAGACATTCTGTCGTTTGATTCCGTTGATCGTTGGAGAGTTCGCGAGTTCTTATGACGTTGTTCTGGATTCAGGTCGACGCTCAGGATACGGAGATCACGAACTTGGAGTCTCAACTGGGATTGACAAAGGCGGATTGCAGGGATCTTCAAAATCAGATGTCTCTCATCAACGGATTGTTCACGCAGATGCTGCTCGGAGCTTCTTCCGCGGACATGGACCTCGATCGATTGACCAGGTTGCTGCAGGTATTGCAAAGCTAGTTAATTTTTTACAGTTTTTGATACACTTGATACGGTGAAATATCATCGAGAGACCCAGGGTTTGTAATCGAAATAAACAAGAGCGTTTGATTTTGCTGGCGCAGGAGAATCACGACCTGATCAGCGACATAGCCAGAGAAGAAAGTACCGAAGCAGCGGCACTTCCCAAACTTCTTTTGGATCTGATCGAGCAGGTCGAGGGCGGCAAAGCGAAGTCTCAAAACCAAACCCCGGACGAGGAGAACAGCGTTGAAAACGGCGAAGTCGACAGGAAAGAAGACGATTTGCACGAGGAAAATATAGCTCACAATTTGCCCAAGGTTACATTATAAAATTAATACAAACTCATATATTATGTTTATTTTACAAAATTTTCATCTCTGTGGAAGTTGCAAAAATAATCACAACGCGTACTACAATTGCGAAATTGCGTCGTAGGTGTGGCGCGTTTTGTTCGAGTTGCTCAGTTGCCACGCGGTCACTTCCCCGAGCGTCTCCGTCGCGTCCTGTTCGGACCCGAACAGTTGTTACAAATCGGTGGACACTCCGGCCGGTCCGCGACTCGTGATATCCGTGAGCAAAACGTACATTCGTCTGAAAGAATTGATATTGGAGAAAAAGCACTTGGAGAAGGAAATGAATCGCATGAAGCAACTGAACACACATTTGGAGAGCAAACTGAGCGAACAGGTGAGCGATCGTTTCTTCTCTCGCATTTTTTCAAACAAGAAAAAAAATCTGATTTCTATAATTTATCTACACAAAAAATTCAGGAGAAGAGACTTTCCATGGTGTCGACCGAGCTAGCAAAAACGTGGAACATCGTCGGCCGGATGCAGGCGCAGCATCAGCAGCTGCACACTCACGAGGAAATACTGAGATACGAGCTGCAACAGAAGAGAAAGATGTTGCAAGAATTGAAACAGGAACTTGAATACTGCAGAGAAAAGTGGGAGTCGGCCAGACAGAAGAACACGAACACCGAGCTGGAATGGAGGAGTTTGCGACGCGAGTTCGCTGCGAGGAAAGCTCTGGCTGCTCGCGACTTCTTCAACAGGTTGAAAATTTAACGTCCGACGTCTCTTATTAGTTTTTTAATTTTATTTCTTCTCGTTATTTTCTGTAAAACTTGTTGGTAATTATTTAGAAAGCGGATTTTCTCACCGATTTTATTGAGCTTGAAATATATTGTTAAAAACGTTATTCTGAACAACTTTTCCCTATACATGTTACCGCCGGTCGGCTTTAGTTTTCGAGTTATAAACAAAAAAAGTTTCATAACTGAATACTAATTTTCCAACATTGTGTCGATTTCTTAAATTAATATATTTTTTGTATGACACGCATAAACAAGAGGGGGCTACGCCCCCCGCAAGGGGAGGGGCTTTGCCCCTCCCCCCTGCTCTTCCCGTCAAGAAACAATGAAGAATTTAATTAACGAATACGACTTCCGATTACATTCGCTTCATATCAATATTACCAAAAAAAGTTTCATTAATAAAGCATCGTTGTCCAAACCTGTATGTTTTAGACATAATTTATTATTGTGGAATATCGGATTCAGAAAAAATATTTCACTATAAACACAAGGTAATATACACGAAAAACACGAAGGGGGGAGCAGGAGGAAAGGGCGAAGCCCCTCCCCCTGCGGGGGAACTTAGCCCCCCTGCCTAAACACTTATAACACAAAAAAATGTACATAGAATCGAAAAATAAGAGTTTATTTATAACACTTTTTTTGTTATTAACTTTTTAATAAACAACGAGCGACGGCTAAAATCTTGTGATTGTTACTCAGGAAGGTGTTCTTGACAAAATATGTCGAGCTCATTTGGGTGACCTTTTGTACATATTTACCAAAACAAGTATTCAATTATGAAACTTCTTTTGTTCATAACTCAAAAACTAAAGCCGACCTGCGGCAACATGTATAAAGAAAAGTTGTCCAGAATAACGTCCTTAACAACATATTTCAATCTCATTGAAATCGGTAAAGAAGTCCGCTTTCTAAATAATTACCCCAAATTGTTTTTTTTTTTAAATTCTTAATTTATTTTTAGTGCCGAGAGCGGCTTCAGCGACGAGAGAGGCGACGACACCGACGAGGAAGAGGATGCGATCGAAGAAAGAATCAGACACGGTCCACGTAGAAGAGCGCGGAAGGTGCGGGGAAATTACCCAATGATTCAAATTCGCAATATTTATATTTTGTTTATAAAAATTTTTTCAAACTTGCTCGATACAGGAAAATCCTAGAGCACCGACACCGGACACGGAGTCCGAGCAGCCGACGGATACCGAACTGTCGGAGTCGAAGACTGGCTCGTTGGAGCAACGCACGCCAACGCCGGAAATCGAAGCGGAGCTGGATTTGGAATCTGTCAACGTAGAAACAGAATCCGCGGTAAGTAATCGAATCGTGTCTGTTTGTATTTTTCGAAACACGTGATCCCCATCGATCGCTGACTATTACACAAGTTGTTGAACAGCGCGTTGCAGAGAGCACGCAGGAAACTTTGGATCCTCTGGACCGGGCTCTCACCAACGTTATACAGAATCTCATAAGAGTCGATGACAGTGACGAATCGGGCAGAGTTACTCAGACCATCTCGCGGGAAAACACAGCGATACCCTTTGAAGACCCGCGTGACGATTCGATTCTCGAAACCGGCGGCTGCGCAACCGAGAGCAGTCGTGCGACAACTTCAAAAACAGACGACTGCGACAGAAATACGCGATTGTGGACACCGAGCGCGGAATCTTGGAGCTCGTTGCCCGCAAAAACACTGAAACGAACAGCAACAAGCATCGATTTGCCTTCGGCGGTGGACGATGACGGCGATGATGTGAACGAGTCGATCGGAGTCACAAATTCCAAGAAGTCCGATGATGTTTCGTCGGCCATCTCTCCCGCATCGTCGACCGCCACGAGTGCAACCAGTACGACACCTGTATTTGTCATCGGGCCTCTTCCTACGTCAACCGTGCCATCCTCGTCCATAAAGAGCGTGCAGTTCAGCGATCCTTTGATCGTAGGTCCATCCAATCGTCTGGTCACTCCTGTGTTCGGCGTGGCCGTGGAATTGGAAAATTCTGCTTCGACTATTCAATCCTCATCGATGACGAGACAGGAAGACGAATCGACAGAAGAACAACACAAGAAACAGCGATTCCCTAAACCAATGGAAAGTGTCGCGGATTTTGACAGCGTGTCCGTCGACTCCTCATCGAGTTTGGACACGGTCAGAGACTTCTCCACGGCCGAGACGAGTATCTCGTCAAGAGAAGAAAAACCGCAGGGAAGTGGCGCGACAACTACGCGGAAAGAAGACACGGAAACCGCTCCAAGTAAATCCCGAACTCCGGAGGAGGTTTTGGCGACGCGAGCTGACCGATTGAAACGCTTGGAGGAACAGGCCGACTGGCTCATGAAGAAGATGAACGCCACGAGCAAACGAGGCAACGCCCTCTGCACCAGATTGGAAGAGCTCCACGAGACTTACGGCGAGCCGCCGGTTCCGCCGCCCATGCCGGACGTTTTACCCAGCCGTAGGCTGCCTTGTAGTCTGCTAGATCTACCTCGTCAGGTAAAAGAACGTGACTTGTAATAATAATAATAATAATAATAAATACAATTAAAATATACAGGCGTGTATTATCTTATAAATATTTTTACAATTTATAGTAATTGTTTTCTTATTTTTACTTATGCGAGTTTGTTTGTAGGTACCTGAATCGCCAGTAGCTGGCGCCATCCAGAATTCTGAAGACGAAAGTTCAAACGCAGCTGACGCGGCGTCACGTGCAAATGCTCTGTGATGTGTTTGATTTTTTTTTTTTTCCAATTATGAAACAGTCGTTTAATCGACATTTGTTTTCAGCGAAGTTTGCAAACGCTGTATCGCGATCTTTTTCGCAACGTGGCGAACGTCATATCCTGGAAAGAGAGGCGCATCATGTAATTAATTACTTCAGCTACTGATATTCTATATGTCGATGTCGCATTATTCAATTTTGACACATCTCTGTCTTCTTGACTTTAATAAAGACATGATATTACGATTAAGTGCGGAGAAAAAATCTTTTGTGCTTTATAATATCTCAAACATTCAACTCCCTTAAGAACGTTCTCCGACTACAGTGGTTAGCAACCTAAAATATCTCTTCTCCCGAGTAAGTTTGTACTGCTGTAACAAGATTAAGTTGAGCTATTCAGCACTGCTAAGACCCGCTTACTCTGCGCAGAAGTTCAAAAATAGCTGCAGTACACAGCGCACATAAATCCAGCAAAACAAAAAAAAAACCCCACCAAAAAAACAAAAAAAAAGCAACAGTTTGAAAACAAGGGTTGCTCGCTGTATTGTTCAAAATCGTATTTTAATTAAGACACTCTCCGCTACCACATACTTGTTTTTTAAAAAAATCCTACAAAAATTGTCGTCAGTAACTTTAAAAAACCCCACTTCACAAAGGCTCAGCATAGGAAATCCATGTTAAAAATTGAAACTTAAATCTTCCATATTTTGGAATTTAACATTGTTACCCCTATTATCCAAAAATACGTATAAATAAGATCATAAATTATGTATATCGCAAATTTAAAGAAAATCCTAGGAAAATCAATAATTCGGAGCACGTCCTTAAGAGGGTACTGGATATCGACTATAGAGACCTGTCAACCGACTTTTTCCTATGACGTTTGGTGTCGTATTTACTTCATTAAATCTAAAATGCTTTTACAAAAATAAGTAAATTGTGCTAAGGATTGGCGCTTGTTCTTTGGAATGTCAAAATTCAGCATAAATTTTTTCTTATACAGTTTCCTTCTATAACCTCACTATATACTCATGTATGTAAAATTATTTCTAAGTTTATGTACACATTTACAATGAACAAGCGCCACAGATACGACAAAAACGAATCTAATGAGACATTCAGATTATGGTATGACTATCTAATTGATGAGAACAACGTCTTAGTGTGATGACAGTATAGGTTATCATATGCTATCATTTTGAATGAAAAAAAGAGTTTCAAAAAGCATGATATATCTATTATCAAAAGCACTAAATAGTTGTTTATATGTATTTGCTTCTATAAAAACACTTTTTATGTAATGCAGTAAAAAAAAACTTAAAATTTTAAAGAAATTTAGATTTTTAAAATGTCGGTTTACAGGTCTCTATCCAGTTTACAGGCTGAGCTCCAGTACCCTCTTACTGTATTTTCGAAATTGACGCGATACGCTCTTTTTTTATATAAAAAAATTAACAGACAGAAGTCAAACGAGGATAAATGTGTAACTCACGCGCGCGCGTGTATATACGCTCGAGTGTACACGTTGGAATGAAGTACTGTGAATTTTTGGCGAGAGACGACAGCGCTTGCGTGCGTTTTTGAACTTAGGTGGTGGTAATTCTGTGTGAAAAGAGAGCATCTGTTAAATTTCTCACTTTGTTCGATATTGATTATTTAACCCGCGTTTCAACGCAGGTGTTAAATTGGATCTATTTTCTCAACGTTTTTTTATCTATTATTTTTCGTTTCTCAACGCAGTTCGAATTAACGAAATTTAAGTTAACAATTGCTATTTGCTCTGCCATTTGCCGTAAACACATAAAGGAAATATTTTTTATTCTTTGATGAAAAAGTGAAAAAAAGATTCACATGGTGGTGTATATGTTTTTTTGCTACCGAAGAGAGATGGGTAATCTTTTGGATCAACATTTTAGTCTAAATCGAATTCTTCTGTCGTTACTCGGTTTGTGGCCCTATCACGAATCGATATTTGTACGGCTTCAGTATTTCTGCTTCTCCATTATCCTGACAAGTTTTGGCATCTTTCAGGTTTGTTGCATTATATTGTACATTTTTCTCGCATTGGTTTTTTCTATACACGCAAGGTAGACGTTAAACAAAATAATCATTTACAGCTCACAACATTTTGTACCACAAAATGCAGCGCGGACGTTATTATCAAAGTTTTCTCTTGTGTGTCTTTTTACGTCGCGTTTGCAGTAAAATATAATGCATTTTACTTAAATGCTAAAACAGTACGTGTTGAACACATTTATAGTTATATATACACACTAACTTTACTAAGTATATTTAATTCTTTCAATTTATATAAAAAACATTAATAAAAAATAAAATAATAAAGTTAAAAAATATTAATTTATATATAAGATATTAAATTTTATACATATTTTTTTTCTCACGTATTTTATTATTTAAGTAGTATTAACACTTGTTAAAACGACAGATAAAATATTTACTGGGACGACTTCAACGTATCCGTGACGATTTAAAAGACAACAATGAAATCGCAATTATCGAAAGATACGGGAACATTGCGAAGCGTTACACAATTGGACTTATAAGTAATATATTGTATTTTTTTGAGAAGAAATATATACATTTTTACATATAAGAAAAAACAAATCTTATAAAAAAATGCATATATATGTTTAAATTAAGTTTATTATATTTTAAACATACAAAATATAAATTCTTAACATATAATTTGACCATATGTAACAATATTCAGTACTATTTGGTTCCGGCGGAGTTATTATTTATATGGGTTATGTATTGCCGAGCTTTCTTTCGAACGCTACCTCTTCTATCAATAAATCCGAATCTATGCTAATGATGACAGAGTACTTTGTCGATCAAGAAAAATATTCTTATTTGGTGACAATACACATGATCATGTCTCTCCAGATAGGATTAATTACTCTGTTAGCAACAGGAACAATGTTAATAGCTTATCTACAATACATCTGCGGAATGTTCAGCATTGCTAGGTAAAAGAAGAAATAAAAAATATAGACAAACTGAATGAAATAAAAAAAAAACCGATTAAGAATGTGGCTTTTACATTGTTTCTTAAATGCAAACAAATCTCCAACCTGTCAGTTTTAAAATATATTAACATAGACTTCTAGAGCTTTTTTCCTAATGTTATAAATGTGTACTTTTTGCCGGTAACTGCATAATACAAAAAAATCCCTAAACAATTACACGGATTTAGATGAATTAATTAAAATTCTTTTAAATTAATCGCAGCTATCGCGTCGAGCATGCAATAAAGAGTTGCTCTCTTCGAGATAGATTGCACAGTAAAATTGTGGTTTGCAAGAGTATTGGTTGCGCCGTAGACATTCATCGCAAAGCTATGACGTTGGTATCATCCGTATCGCATATATTCCACATATTAGCACATTGTCACCGTTTGCTTTTGCAGGTATTCCTGGCACTTAATATCTAGTTTCGACATGATGTTTATGTGTCTGATAGCATGTAGTGTGCTCATTTTGAGCACGAATATCTTTCGTGTAAGTTTTTGTTTGTATTTATGCATTCTAAAATTAAAAATAACAAGAAGGTCTGTTACGAGCTTAATAAAGGAAACGTCGATTGAGTCGACACGTTTGCGTTACTTATATTATAATATACGTTTTTACCTCTATGTTAATTTGAGATTAGAATTTAATAACTACAAAGTTCCTGTATCAAGCTCGTAACAAACCTTCTTGTTATTTTTAATTTTATTATTGTTATTATAACGAGCGTAATTTACCATACATTTTTATACATTCTGTTTTTTATATGGTTTAAACATATTAAAAAATTCAAAATACTTTATTTTCTGCATTGTACAATGTAGATGTTTGCAATTTAGAAAAATCAATGTCATTACTAAAAGTCATTATTTAGATTTTTCAGGAAATAACGTCCAACGGTAATATTGAAGACTGTTTGATATTTGTTGTTATTTCAATAGTCTGTTTGGTATACATGTTCTTCGCAAACTTGATGGGGCAAGATATTATTGATCATTACGAGTACATTTTTATCACTGGGTAAAAACTATATATATTTTTTAAGACACTTATAAACACTGTGTAAAAATAATACAAGTTATAAGAAATTTTATAAAAATAAAAAACAGAGACTAAAACAAAGACTGATACAGAGATATCAAAGGAAGAATTAAAAAAAAAATTTTAATTATTGTTTACCAACTTGATATGCAATATATTAGGTTATTATAATATCAAGTGTATTGTTTTTTTAAATTCTAATTAAAAATATTATTACATGCAGGTATAATGTTCGGTGGTACGTAACGCCTGTATGCGTGCAAAAGCTGCTGTTGTTTTTGTTGCAACGAAGCCAAAGGGCTTTCGGCTTGAAATCGATGGGTGGATTTTTCACAGCATCCTTACCCTGCTTTGCAACGGTATAAAACAAATTGTTTTTCACACGTCGCGGCAGATACGTATTGCGTTTCAAAGATAATAAATTGAAAAATTCTGATTTTATTACAGCTGATAAACGCGTCCATGTCATACTTGACCGTCATATACTCTATGCGGCCATAACTGGAGAAAGTTATTATTATATACTAGTGTAGACTTAATAAATGTACATAGAACACATTCATCTGAGAGTTCAATTGTAATATTTCTATTGATTCTCTTTTTTGAAATAAGCGTGCATCTCGTATGCATCTTATAGCGCGATATATATATATGTATAGGGAGGATCCCGATAGCCAAGATTTCTTTAGTACAGATTGACGGTTGCACAGATCCCGTTTGCCTAGATCCCGTTTGCACAGAAAACTTTTGTACAGATCCCGATTGCATAGACATTATATAGGTTAGTTTAGGTTAGATTTGTGGGGGAAGGCGGTGCAGGAGGAGGAGCGGAGCCCCTCCCCCGCCCACATATGTACTATAGTGTGTGATATAAACGAAATATTTACTTCGCAAATATAATAATAACGACTATGTGTAATCGAAATCTGTAGAAAAATTTTCAGTGCAAACGGAATCTGTGCAACCGTTGATCTGCGCAAAAGAAATCTGTGCTATCGGTGCCTTGTTTTTCACGTGTGCGTAAAGCGAAATGAATCGTGCGAATTTCCATCTTCGCAAAATAGCAAACAGCGCGTGCGCCAATTCCACCTCGCAACTTTTCTTGTGGATTTTATGAGAAAAAGACACATGTTCAAATTATTTCGTTGTTGTATCGATCGTTTAAAAGGCGGATGCGTCCCACCGACGGTGCTAAAATTGCCGGTGTGCCGATCTCACGGGATTACGTATGTAGATTGTATGCGACAGTTAGGCTAAATTAGAGAGAACGATATCTTGTAAAAAATAAAACCGCTAAAATGTGCGGTCAAAAAATATAGAACAGATACAATATTTAATAAGACAAAAAAACTACGACTGAGAAAAACGCTCCGAGTTTTATTTTTGTCACACGTGTGTAAAAACTTGTGAAGAAATCATGATCAATGTCAAGGATCGGTATTTCGGGTTAAATCGAATTCTCTTGGTGGCAATCGGCTTATGGCCCTATCAGAACTCGAAACTCGGCCGACTTTGGTTGCACTGCGCTTATACTATCTTGATAACTAGTGTCATAGTTGAGGTCTGTTCTATTAATTTTTATTGTGTGTTACTGTGTACATTAAAATATAAAAATTAATATAAAATATAAATAGTTTTGTGTATACGTTTCTTCATTTTTTCTTGACGAGGGGAGCAGGGAGAAAGGGCAAACCTTCTCCCCCTGCGGGGGAGCGTAGCCATATCTGCCTAAACACTTACAACACAAAAAAATGTGCACGGAATCGAAAAGTAAAAGTTTATTTATAAAATTTTTTTGTTATTAACTTTTTAATAAACAACAAGCAACGGCTGAAACATTTTGATTGTTACTCAAGAAGGTGTCCTTGACAAAATATGTCAAGCTCATTTGGGTGACCTTTTGTACATATTTACCAAAACAAGTATTCAATTATGAACCTTCTTTTGTTCAGAACTCAAAAACTAAAGCCGACCTGCGGCAACATGTACAGGGAAAAGTTGTTCTTCACGCCCGAGACGAGTATCTCGTCAAGAGAAGAAAAACCGCAGGGAAGTGGCGCGACAACCACGCGGAAAGAAGACACGGAAACCGCTCCAAGTAAATCCCGAACTTCGGAGGAGATTTTGGCTACGCGAGCTGAACTATTGAAACGCTTGAAAAAACAGGGCGACTGGCTCATGAAGAAGATGAACGCAACGAGCAAACGAGGCAACCCTCTCTGCACCAGATTGGTAAAGTTCCACGAGACATACGGCGAGCCGCCGGTTCCGCCGCCTATGGCGGACGTTTTACCTAGTCGTAGGTTGCCTTGTAATCTGCCAGACCTACCTCGTCAGGTAAAAGATCGTGACTTGTGTAATAATAATAATAATATAAACTAAATATACTGGCGTGTATTATCTTATAAATATTTTTACAATTTATAGTAATTGTTTTCTTATTTTTACTTATGCGAGGTTGTTTGTAGGTACCTGAATCGCCAGTCGCTGGCGCCATCTAGAATTCTGAAGACGAAAGTTTAAACGCAGCAGACGCTGACGCGACGTCACGTGCAAATGCTCTGTGATGTGTTTGATTTTTGTTTTTTTTTTCCACTTATGAAACAGTCGTTTAATCGACAGTTGTTTTCAGCGAAGTTTGCAAACGCTGTATCGCGGCCTGTTTTGCAACGTGGCGAACGTCATATCCTAAAAAGAGAGGCGCATCATGTACTTAAGTAATTCAGCTATTGATAATCTATATGTCGATGTCGCATTATTCAATTTTGACACATCTCTGACTTTAATAAAGACAAGATATTACGATTAAGTGCAGAGAAAAAATCTTTTGTGTTTTATAATATCTCAAACACTCAACTCCTTGAAGGACGTTCTCCGACTACAGTAGGTAGCAACCTAAATACAGTGGTTAGCAACCTAAAATATCTCTTCTCACGAGTAAGTTTGTACTGCTGTAACAAAGTTAAGTTGAGCTATTCATCACTGCTAAGACTCGCTTACTCTGCGCAGAAGTCCAAAAATAACTGCAGTATACAGCGCACATAAATCCAGCAAAACAAAAAAAACCAAAAAAAAAAAAAAAAA
>NW_018020717.1:473535-479510 GCF_002006095.1 Pseudomyrmex gracilis
AAAAAAAAAAAAAAAAAACAAAAAAAAGATACAGTTTAAAACAAGGGTTGCGTGCCGTATTATTCAAAATCGTATTTTACTTAAGACACTCTCCGCTACCACATACTTGTTTTTTAAAAAAATGCTACAAAAATTGTCGTCAGTAACTTTAAAAAACCCCACTTCACAAAGGCTCAGCATAGGAAATCCATGTTAAAAATTAAAACTTAAATCTTCCATATTTTGGAATTTAACATTGCTACCCTTATTATCCAAAACGCCTACGTATAAATAAGATTATAGACTATGTATATCGCAAATTTAAAGAAAATTCTAGGAAAATCAATAATTCGGAGAACGTCCTTAATGTATTTTCGAAATTGACGCGATACGATTTTGTTTTATATAAAAAAAATTGTTACGTCCTGGACTCCACGAGCTCTTTCCTTTTGCAAGGGAATATAATTATTAAGTCTAGCAATAATTTTAAGAAATAATCCTTGCAACGAGTTCTTGGAAAGGAAAACCAGAGTTAGCCGGGATAAGATAGACAAGTCCAAACCGGCTGCCATATTATAAACAGACCTAGCTGGACGACATATGACAGACAGTCTCGCGCCGAACAACGCACAATACACGATCAAGCCTAGAGCACCTGGATTAATAAACAAACCTTATCGACCCTTGACAGAAAATTTTTAACGGACAATAGCCCTTTGTAGAAGCGCGGACACTTGCGAATCCCGGCAACCGCCACAGCTCTCTTAACCCTAGAAGGGAAGTCGTAAATCAGGAGGCTAGAGTCGCGACTCGCAGACATAAACAAGATAGGGCGCGTACCGATAAGCGAGATCTAAACAAACAATGATCCCATCGATCCGGAGAATCGAACGAAAGGGGAAAAGGTCTTTGTCCCGGCGGTCAACAAACAAGGGGGCGAAATTTCGAGAAAAGACGATGGAGAAGAGGAGATCAACCCGCAGGTATAAAAGTCCTGAATGCTCGATCGAGCATGCATTATTATTCGAGCAGCCATTATTATTCGTTCATTCTTGCATTCATTATTCATTCTTTGTTCTGGCAGTAATTAATCAGTACGCAGTCCGATCTTCAGAGAGTAGCTTCTCGCGATAGAGTCAGTGATCAACAATCAATCGGTCAGTCAATTTGAATCAAAGAAATTTCGCAAACTTCTCCTTCGACGAACCTGCTGAGGGTCCCGCCGACTTTCCTGGCGATCATCCGCGAGCAGCGCGAATCCAACCGAAACAACTACGACCAATCACCGAGCAACTTTGCCAATTTTCAGCATCGCTATCACCAAAGTATATCACCGAGTACATTGTAAGTCTCACTAATACAGACTCATACACCTTTTGCATTTCGATATGAGCAGCAGTCAAGATCATCAATTCTTACAACCAATTCTAATTCTCGATACACAACGAAATGTAATGATTCCAAGTACCGTAATAACAATCATGAACATTTATCCAATCAATAATTCAATGATAGAAATTTACTCTTAATTGATTATCTCGACTTGCTACTCATAGTCAAATGAACAGCGCCTATGTTAAAATAGAATCTTTCGAACAATAGACCCTCTCATTTTACGATCTCTTGCGGAGACGGATCCGACCGACGACCCGTAACTAACTAGTGTCAGTGTATTTTGACAAGAAATGATTTCTCGTAAAAGCACTCCGGACTTAAGATTTTCTATTAAAAAAAAATCAGTCTTCAATCCAGCTCAATAATCTCGATGTCACTACAACAAACCATTCCGCCGCTTGTAACAATACGCGGAAGTGCTAATCTAAAGCAAAGTCATGCGGAGTCTACTTATGTTCTCCTTCAGTTATTATTATTGTTTTAACAATTTATTTGAATAAACGATTATGTTAATATTTTCATAACAAAATCCAGCTTTAATTAATTCAACTCCTATGGACCTCGTCTAACTAACAAACTATTACTAGTAAACGACACTCAGCTAACAACCCGTTCATTCCTCGTTAAATCGCGTGGTTCCGTCCTTGGTAAGTGCGACTTGCGCCTTAGACTTAAAAAGAAATCGACGAGTGAGAATACGTTAGACAGAGAAAAATCGGATAACCTAATCCCGTTGGCCTGTCTGCGTTGCCGAACTGTCTCGCTCGACCCGCGCATTCCTGACTTCCTTCTGTGTTTCAGTGTGCCGGGATAGACTTCACGTTCGCTTGAATGTGTCAGTGCGTCTGTTGCGTACTACCACTAATGCCCGACCGTAACCATAGCCTCAGGACGTAACAAAATTAACAGACAGAAGTCAAACGAGGATAAGTGTGTAACTCACGCGCGCGAGTGTGAATACGCTCGAGTGTACACGTTAGAATGAAGTACTGTGGATTTTTGGCGAGAGACGACAGCGCTTGCGTGGTTTTTAGAACTTAGGTGGTGGTAATTCTGTGTGAGAAGAGAGCATCTGTTAAATTTCTCACTTTGTTCGATATTGATTATTTAACCCGCGTTTCAACGCAGGTGTTAAATTAGATCCATTTTCTCAACGTTTTTTTATCTCTTATTTTTCGTTTCTCCACACAGTTCGAAGATTAACGAAATTTAAGGTAACAATTGTTATTTGCTCCGCCATTTGCCGTAAAAACATAGAGGAAATATTTTTTACTCTTTGATGAAAAAGTGAAAAAAAGATTCGCATAGTGGTGTATATGTTTTTTTGCTACCGAAGAGAGATGAGTAATTTTTTGGATCAACATTTTAATCTAAATCGAATTCTTCTGTCGTTACTCGGTTTGTGGCCCTATCAGAAATCGATATTCGTTCGGCTTCAGTTTTTCTGTTTCTCCATTATCCTGACAAGTTTTGGTATCTTTCAGGTTTGTTGCATTATAGTGTATATTTTTTTAGCATTGGTTTTTTCTATACACGCAAGGTAGACGTTAAACAATAAAATAATCAATTACAGCTTACAACATTTTGTACCACAAAGTGCAGCGCGGACGTTATTATCAAAGTTTTCTCTTGTGTGTCTTTTTACATCGCGTTTGCAGTGGAATATAATGCATTTTACTTAAATGCTAAAACAGTACGTGTTGAACACACACACATTTAGTTATATATACACATACTAACTCTACTAAGTATTTAATCCTTTCAATTTATATAAAAAACATTAATAAAAAATAAAATAATAAATTTAAATTATTAATTTATAAGATATTAAATTTTTTTTATACATATTTTTTTTCTCACGTATTTTATTATTTAAGTGGTATTAAAACTTGTTAAAACGACAGATAAAATATTTACTGGGACGACTTCAACGTATCCGTGACGATTTAAAAGATAACAATGAAATCGCAATTATTGAAAGATACGGGAACATTGCGAAGCGTTACACAATTGGATTTATAAGTAATATATTGTATTTTTTTGAGAAGAAATATATACATTTTTACATATAAGAAAAACAAATCTTATAGAAAAATGCATATATGTTTAAATTATGTTTATTATACTTTAAATATACAAAATATAAATTCTTAACATATAATTTGACCATATGTAACAATATTTAGTACTATTTGCTTGCGGCGAAATTATTCTTTTATATGGTTTTCGTATTGCCGAACTTTTTTTCGAACGCTACCTCTTCTATCAATAAATCCGTATCTATGCTAATCATGACAGAGTACTTTATCGATCAAGAAAAATATTCCTATTTGGTGACAATACACATGATCATGTCTCTCCAGATAGGATTTATTACTATGTTAGCAACGGGAACAATGGTAATTGCTTATCTACAATACATCTGCGGAATGTTCAGCATTGCTAGGTAAAAGAAGAAATAAAAAAATAGACAAACTGATTGAAATAAAAAAAAAACCGAGTAATAATGCGGCTTTTACTTTGGGTTTTAAATGCAAACAAATCTCCAACCTGTCAGTTTTTAAATATATTAACATAGATTTGTAGAGCTTTTTTTCTATTGTTATAAATGTGTACTTTTTGCCGGTAACTGCATAATAGAAAAAAATTCCTAAACAATTACAAGGATTTAGATGAATTAATTAAAATTCTTTTAAATTAATCGCAGCTATCGCGTCGAGCATGCAATAAAGAGTTGCTCTTTTCGAGATAGATTACACAGTAAAACTGTGGTTTGCAAGAATATTGGTTGTGCCGTAGACATTCATCGCAAAGCTATGACGTTGGTATCATCCGTATCGCATATACTCCACATATTAGCACATTATCACCGTTTGCTTTTGCAGGTACTCCTGGCACTTAAAATCTAGTTTTGACATGATGTTTATGTGTCTGATAGCATGTAGTGTTCTCATTTTGAGCACGAATATCTTTCGTGTAAGTTTTTGTTTGTATTTATGCATTCTGTTTTTTATATGTTTTAGACATATTAAAAAAATGCAAAATAATTCATAAAAGTTGAGTTGGCCTTCCAGCCTTTGGACTAAGGATTGTAGTAGTTGATAAATAGACTGTAGCGACTTCACATGTTTACTTACATTATAAGGTGTGTATGCGGGGTTTAATTTTGCAATTTTCTTTATTCATAGTTTTTTGTTTTTTTATTTTTTATATATTTGTACCATTATTTCTTGTTTTTATTCAGCTTGGCTGATGATGATCTTACATAAATAAAGATCGAAACGTCCCAATATTTATTTCATCGTCTATTTATCAACTACTACGATGCTTAGTCCAAAGACTGGAAGGTCAACTCAACTATTTTGAAACCGATTACGTTTTATCAAATTTGAAATAATTCATTTTCTGCACTGTACAATGTAGGTATTTGCAATTCAGAAAAACCGATGTCATTACCAAAAGTCATTGTTTAGATGTTTCAGGAAATAACGTCCAACTCTAATATTGAAGACTGTTTGATGTTTGTTGTTGTTATAATAGTCTGTTTGGTATTCATGTTCGTCGGAAACTTAGTAGGCCAAGATATTATTGATCATTACGAGTACATTTTTATCACTGGGTAAAAACTATACATATTTTTTTAAGACACTTATAAAAACTGTGTAAACATAATACAAGTTATAAGAAATTTTATAGAAATAAAAAACATAGACTAAAACAAAGACAGATACAGAGATATTAACCCTTAACCTGCACACTTTATAGGAATCACATAGCCTGCACATGGGGTACGGTCTACCCCAGCCACAAAAATGATCATCGAATTCACTGAAATTATTATGATAACTTGAAAAAATTTATATATACTATTTGAAGCATCTATAAAAAGACGTCATAGATTTTTTAATGATTTCAAGTTAGTGAAAAAAATTTTCTAAAAAAAACGATTTACGTAGCTGTATCTTCGTGATTCAAAAATGCCTGAAGTAGATTCCACCCTACAGTGCAGGTTAAGGGTTAAAGAAAGAATTAAAAAAAAAATTTTAATTATTGTTTACTAGCTTAATATACAATACATCAATTTGTTATAATATCAAGTGTATTTTTTTCTTAAATTCCAATTAAAATTTTTGTTACATGCAGGTATAATGTTCGGTGGTACGTAAAGCCTGTATACGTGCAAAAGCTGCTGTTGTTTTTGTTGCAACGAAGCCAAAGGGCTTTTAGCATGAAATCGATGGGTGGATTTTTTATAGCATCCTTACCCTGCTTTGCAACGGTATAACAAATTGTTATTCACACGTCGCGGCAGATACGTATCGCGTTTCAAAGATAATCAATTCAAAAATTCTGATTTTATTACAGCTAATAAACGCGTCCATGTCATACGTGACCATCATATACTCTATGCGGTCATAACTGCAGAAAGTTATTATTATATACTAGCGTAGAATTAATAAATGTACATAGAACACATTTATCTGAGAGTTCAATTGTAATATTTCTATTGATTCTCTTTTTTGGAATAAGCGTGCATCTCGTATGCATCTTATAGCGCGATACATATATATATATATATATATATATATATATATATATAT
>NW_018020717.1:479525-481202 GCF_002006095.1 Pseudomyrmex gracilis
ATATATATGTATATATTGTATTGTATCTTTCACATCGACAAGAGAAATATTCCGCATCTAACACCAACACAAGATCAAACGTATCTTACGAGTGCGCAAAGCGAAATGAATCGTGCGAATTTCCATCTTCGTAAAAAAGCGAACAGCGCGTGCGCCAATTTCACCTCGCAACTTTTCTTGTGGATTTTTATGAGAAAAAGACACATGTTAAAATTATTTCGTTGTTTTATTGATCGTTTAATAGGCGGATGCGTCCCACCGACGGTGTTAAAATTGCCGGTGTGCCGATCTCACGGGATTACGTATGTAGATTGTATGCGACGTTTAGGCTAAATTAGAGAGAACGATATCGTGTAAAAAATAAAACCGCTAAAATGTGCGGTCAAAAAGTATATAACAGAAATAATATTTAATAAGACAAAAAAACTACGACTGAGAAAAACGCTCCGAGTTTTATTTTTGTCATACGTGTGTAAAAACTTGTGAAGAAATCATGATCAATGTCAAGGATCGGTATTTCGGGTTAAATCGAATCCTCTTGGTGGCAATCGGCTTATGGCCCTATCAGAACTCGAAACTCGGCCGACTTCGGTTGCACTGCGCTTATACTATCTTGATAACTAGTCTCATAGTTGAGGTCTGTTCTAATAATTTTTCTGTGTGTTACTATGTACATTAAAATATAAATATTATAGTTTTGTGTATACGTAGACTGTGGTATTGTAAAATAGATACTATAGGAATTATCATTAACTTCTCGAAGAAAATATATTATTTCTAGCTCACGCCACTTCTGACTTCAGAATGTACCGCCGATCTTTTTATCAAGATTTTTTCTTTCGCGTTTGCATCTATTTGCTTGATTATTAAATACAATTCGTTTTATGTTAACAGCGACAAAGTAAGTTCAATATAATTTGATATATAATATTTGTTATAGTAAATATTATCAACTGTTGCTTCATAACATAAGTAGAATAATCAATAACCTTAATAGGGGCACATTTGTGAAAATATTGCACAAATATGACATCATGAGTGACGACGATTTCTTGCATTTCTTCATATGCAATCATATTTCTACATATTTTAAACATCACATATCTGAGTTTCTTTTCTCAATTATTGGACAATTTCTTTGTGAAATTAATATTTTGCAAATATACCGCTAAGATGATTCGCCATATCGTTATTCTTTTGCCGAAATAGTATTTGGAAAGTAATTTTGCAAACAACTACAATTATTTCAGAAAAGATCAATGTTTTTGCATTTATTTTCTAAAATATGTCTGTGTAATTGCAAATTACAATTTTAGTGCAAGATTTCGTCACATAATTTTGTAAATGGTTTCCTATCTCAGGGAAGTAAATATATACAATATACAGGTGAGGTATTTAATGGAAGAACTTCAAAATATTTACAATAATCTAAGAGATAATGAAATCGTCATCATCGACAAGTACGGAAACATTGCGAAACATGTTACGACTAGACTTACAAGTAACACACTTCTACTTTACTAAAATTATTGTTTGCATATATACAGGATGTCCCAGAATAGCCGTACAATCTCTCGTAGGCAGATAGAAGGAATAAAACTGAGTCGAAAAGTCCTGAACCATTTTTTTCTATTATTTATAATAAAGGAGTAATTATTGAGTAAATCAGGCCAATCA
>NW_018020717.1:481282-489070 GCF_002006095.1 Pseudomyrmex gracilis
GTCTGCGCTGATTGGCCCGCTTTACTCAATAATTACTCCTTTATTATAAATAATAGAAAAAAATGGTTCAAGACTTTTCGACTCAGTTTTATTCCTTCTATCTGCCTACGAGAGATTGTACGGCTATTCTGGGACACCCTGTATACATATATATGTGTATGTGTTTCTATTACGTTATCTTGATATCAGATCTTACTTATATCTGTCACAATATATATATAGTGCTTCTTGCTAGCGGTTCGGTTATTGTTATTGGCACTCAAATATATTCAACGTTTATCCAAGCGAATTCATCAGTAAATTCATCTCAACAACAGCGTTACAAGCAAATTATTATGACAGAATATTTTATTGACCAAGAAAAATATTTTTACTTTATATTAGTGCACACATTCATAGCTTTGGCAATAGGAGCCCTTTCTTTGATCGCGACAATAGCACTGATTGTTGCGTATTTATACCAAGCTTGCGGGATGTTTAGAATTGCCAGGTAAAAAAAATAACAAACATCTCAATACAAAAATCTCGGTAAAAAATTTTTCATATATACTTATACACAAATTAGAATTATTATATCTAATTATCTAAATTTATATGTGCCGAATATGTCCATACAATTTTATACACGGAGAATTTCTTTTTTTAAGAGAATGGCTTCAGAGATATTCCATATCAAATTACAAAATAACTCTATTAGTATCATGTTAGATACACAAAAAATTATATAAAACTATATTTTTAATATATTTTTAAAAAATTTTTGTTATATAATCATATATACTTTAACACAAATTAAAATTATTATATCTAATTATACAAATTTATATGTGTGTGTGTGTGTGTGTGTGTGTGTGTGTGTGTGCCAAATATGTCCATACAATTTTATACATGGAAAATTTTTTACCGGGATGTTATATAATTTTTTAAATAAAAAACAAAAACATGTTATGCATACATTATAAATAAGTAATACGTTAAGTATATTTTTTAAATCTGTGTAAATTTATAAATTACACATGTATGTGTTATATTTACTCGAAAATACATAGTTTTCACACTGTTGTGTGTTTTTGCAGTTTTCGCATCGAGCATAGTATGCAAAATTGCAAACATAAAGAGATTAACATGGTCACCAAACTCACAATTTACAGAAGCATCATTTTTGCCGTCGATATTCATCGAAAAGCTATAACGTTGGTATTATTAACGCAAACACTATATATATATATATATATATATATATACGTATGTAATATCTTTAACATTTTCTGGTTTTACAGGTACTCCTTGTATGTAGTATCCTCCTTCGAGACGACTTACTGTCTCTTAATAATATTTGGGGTTCTCACTTTGAGCCTCAATATTTTTCGTGTAAGTTGTATATTCTTTACGTTCAGTTACACAAGCATCTATGTTTCGAGTGCCGTTAAAAATTATGAGTTAAACTAAAGTTTATGATTAAAAAAAATAAAAATAAAAAAAAACAAGTCTACCACTAGTGTAAATGTTTTGCTAGATTTTTCAGAGCGTAACATCCACATGCGACATTAACGAAATTACACTATTTTTTGTAATAATAATAGTCACTTTTGTATACATGTTTGTTGCTAATTTTATTGGGCAGGAAATTAGCGATCACTATTACGACGTGTTTGCGACTGCGTAAGAGATCTGTTTATTTTACACACACCAATGAATTTTTTTACTATAATATAAGCGGAGAGATCAAAATATATATATATTATAATCTACGTGTATATATATGTCTAAATATGATTTTACTAACAGAAAACTAGATATACTTATATCCTTTAGTTTTGTATTTTCACCGCACTCTGATTCTCAACGTAAATAATGTTACATATAGGTATAACATTCCGTGGTATGTGTTTCCTCTGCATCTACAAAGATTAATATTGTTATTGTTACAAAGAGGCAACAAGGCATTTGGTCTGAATGTCGGAGGATTGTTTGTGGCGTCCTTACAATGTTTTGCCTCGGTATAAAAAATTATACTTTAACAATAAGTGTTTTTTTCGATAGAAAACAGAAAGTAGAAAGATATTGATCGTTTTATATGTTTCAGTTGATAAACGCATCGATATCCTACTTCACTCTTATGTATTCTGTGCGATAATCGATTGAAGACGTGTTATTAATAATTTTCGCATTTCTGCAGAAACTTAAAATTTATTTATTTCTTTAACAAACTGTATGTAATTAATTCCAAAAAGAGATTTTAATGTTTCACAAATAAAATTTATTGTTTATATATTAACAAAACATTAAAAATCTAAAAACAATTAATTATTGCGGTGCTAGTGTACATATCACACGTATGTTTAAATGTTTAAGTCATTATTAGAAGAAAGAAATATTTGTCAGTATCTACTTTGAAGATCGAACATATCTGCGACACACGGAAAACTAATTCAGAGGTGAAGAAGTACACTTTTGAAAAGAGCCGCGTATTGCGCGTGCGTTACTTTTACCTCGAAAAAGAGAAGAAAAAAGAACAACCTTTACACACAAATTTTATTCCACCATGAGAAAGAAACACCTGGTTAAATATGTTGCGGTGTTTTATCGATTATACTTAATAGACGGCGCGTGTCAACAGAAGTGTTGCAAACACTTCGAGAGATCTCGCGTTATTATCTCGCGATATCTTGTACTTAGTTTGATTGAAGAAAATTAAGGTAACAACTATCTAACGATAAAAGAAGGAGACTTTAGAGAAAATATTTGACTAATAAATAAAAAAAAAAAAAAAAAAGAGACTTTTAGTCCATCACACATGTTGTGGTGTTAGCGAAGAGAGATGAGTAGTATTATAGACCGACATTTCAGTATCACGCGAACGCTTCTTGGGGTTATCGGTTTGTGGCCGTATCAGACTTCAGTACTCGCTCAATTTCAATTTTTCTGCTTTTCTGTTTTAGTAACTTTTCCTGCTATATTTCAGGTATAATATATAGTATGACATATTTGAAAATATATCGATAACGTATGCTATACACAAAAAATAGTTCCGTAACGCCGTTGTGATGTTTCTAACATTCTAACTAATTGAAAAATCGATTTCTACAATATTATTTTCAGGTCGGAATATTTATGATTACCTCGCCGGTCACCACGGATCTCATAATTCACATTTGTTCTATTTTATTTTTTCACACCATGTCTATATCAAAATATTATGGTGTTTACGCCAATGAGAAAGAAGTATGTTATGTTACACATCTATATTTGCTTTTTTTTTTTTTAATAAATATTAATAATTAATTTAACTGTCACAATGTGTATACGTGTGCATATTATTTAATTATATCAAAAACAAGTAGAGCTTAATGTTGTTCTAAACCAGATTAAGTATTTAATGAAAAACCTTCACGATATTTGCGACAATTTAAACGACAAAAACGAAATCGCCATTATTGAAAAATATGGAAACAACGCGAAGCGCTATCCAGTTGCATTTTTAAGTAAGATAATATACACAACACAAAAACACACGTTTTTTAACGAAACGTTAAGATTTTACATAAGAGAATACATATTTTATAAATTTCACGTGAAATTAATTTTAATATAAATTGTAATTAACATATAATTTAATTATACGCCATTTAGTGAGTCTTAGTTTTGGAATATGTATTTCCATGGCTGTTTTATTACCATATTTATTTACGAATGCTACGTCATCGGTCAACAAACCTCGACAGCGCACTGTGCTGACAATTATAAATTCAGATAATGAAAGATATAGTTGCTTAATATTGATATACATGTTGTTAACTTTATACATAAGTTCTTATGTTTTAATAGCAACGGGAACATTGTTCATTCTTTATGCGCATCTTTTCTGCGGAATATTCAAGATCGCTAGGTAAAACATCCGATTAAAACATAAAAAAATTCAACTTTTATCAAAAACAAACTGAAAAGATTTTAAATCTATAATGTCTTTCAGACACGTGCAAATTGAATGTTGTATATACAAGTTGTTGTTAAATAATGCACTTTTAACTAGATATAAAAGATTGAGGAACACATTATCTTATTAACTTCTCTTATCAAACATCGAAATTTTTTCATTTTCTCTCACATTATTTACAGTTACCGTGTCGATCAGGCGATAAAAATTCACACAGCATGCAACAGCTTGCGAAACGACAGTTTGGCTTATAGAAGCATAATTTACGCCGCGGATCTTCATCAAAAAGCTACGGTGTTAGTAACGTAATCTACAAAGTGTAACACGGTCACGTGGTGCGCAAGTATTAGGTCTACCGGAAAGTTCTGTCCGTTTTTGGAATAAAACAAAATACCAATTTTTCTTAATTTTTCAAAAATGGGATATACAAATTGCCCTCACACTGGCAAGAAATCATTAATAATAATGGCAATTATATTATTTAATAAAGTTTATTGACGGTAAGAAAAATTTGTATTTTGTTTTATTCCAAAAACGGACAGAACTTTCCGGTAGACCTAATATCTTCCAAAAAGATCCTTTTCTGTTTTGATAGATTTTCCAAGTATCTGGTAGCCAGTTTCGACAAAACATTCATGATCATGGTAGCGAGTAGCGTAGTCAGTCTAAGTCTCAGTATGTTTTGCGTAAGTGTTTTGCTTTTATTTGTAAAAAAAAAAAAAAAACAAGAATAGAATATTCGTTAAATAGTTAATTTAAGTAGAAATGATAAAAACTTGATTTGACGCAAACCTATTGTATATTAGATGTTTCAGACTCTCGTTTACAAATTTGCTTTCGAAGAGTTTATGAAAAATTTTCTAATTATAGTTACCGTTTTGTTGTATTTGTTTTGTGCCAATTTAATGGGACAACTCATTATGGATCATTACGATTACGTATTCGCCGCTGCGTAAGGAACGCTTCGTTGCTCTTCGCGACTTTAATATATAAGATAGGGGAGACTGGGGCTGATTGTGTTACACGGGTAAAAAGTTACAAGCTTTGATTAGTGATGAAAAATAAGTGCTAACATTAAAGCTAAAAAGAGACAAACGCGCGACAACTGTCACACGCGTCATTAACAACATTGTTGTTGCAATTATTTTTCGTCGCTGATTTAAGGTTGTAACTTTTTACCCGTGTCACAACCAGCCCCAGTCTCCCCTACATTTGAATGTGTAAACACATAAAATGCGACAACGTAAATGTCCCAATGGCCGGACGCGTCCGAGTGTTCGGACATCGGCTTAAATTATCAAAATTATAAAGTATAACATTTCAAGATATAATTAAAAAAAAAACTATTTAAAAAGGCTTCAAAACATTTTTATAAAACCAAAAAATATTTTTTTCACGGTAACTAAAATAGGAGAATAAAATTATTAATAACGAGGTATCATAGATTCTGTCCGTTTTGGTCAGAAATAATCTATATTTATATTATAAATATAGATTATATTTATTGTCTATATTTATAAGATTTAATACTTTTAATAAAGCAAAATTTTAAGCACGTGCATTATGACCGGCCATTGGGACATAAAAATTCGAACACTGGAACATGCGAAAATTGTCGTGTCCGAACACTGGGCCATAATACATAATACATATTATTTCAAATAGTTTTTTTTTCCATTATAAACTTGCTTTTTATTCTTTTTTATAAAAAAACGTACATTCTGCCTTTTAATTTTTATATAAATATAAGGTATGTAAGTCTGAAGTTATAAAAAAATGTTTTCGTCAATTATACCAACTTCTTAAGTTTCCGGCCATTGGGACATTTATCTTATGTATATCTAATACGTGTGACGGATGTGAAAAATTACCAGTGTTCAATTTGTTTATTGTTAATATAATATTGTTTATATATATATATATATAGGTATACTGTTCGATGGTATTTGGCTCCTATATACATACAAAAGCTGCTGCTGTTTCTGTTACGAAAAGGCCAAAAGGCCTTTGGGTTGAATTCGATGGGTGGTTTTTTCACAGCATCTTTACCTTGCTTCGCGACGGTAATGTATATTATTTTTTATAACGTACAATATCTAAAAAAAAAACGTATCGCATTTTTGTGCGAAGATAATCAAGACAGATGTGATTTGTGTTGCAGCTAGTGAACGCATCCATATCGTACTTTACTATCATGTACTCGATGCGGCCGTAACTGCAAGAAGTATTACCGTTAGCATGTAGTTAGTAAATTCACACACACACACACACAAAACAAGTAATCTAAGGTCTACAAACACTTCTGCTATTTCTTCGTAAAAAGATTGTTTTTGTTTGCTGTGGTAGTAAAAATCTCAATTAAAATAGTCTACTTTAAAATAAACTAAAAATTACATGGAAAATATTAACTGCCTTGATGTGCTTTTTTCTTTCCATTTGTTGCTTTTAAATACACAGATGATAATTATTTTTTAAAATTAAATAATCTTAAGTCATTAACAATGGCTGTTTGAAGCAAAACACTGATGATGATGTGTATGTAAAAGTGTGTTACTTTATTTAAGAAAACTAATATATAACGTTTTCGACCAAATAGACCGGCCCAGTGGTCTCGCGGCCTAAGTGCAGGGGCTGCGAACCCGGAAGTCTCGAGTTCGAATCCGCTCATCACCTAAGGATTTTTTTTCCGAGCCGGTCCCTTTCAATCAAGTTTATTGATTGATCGGTGAACTAAGTCGAGACTTCAAAAATTAATTCGAGTGTAATCTCGAATTAATCTACCTCTCACAAGGGGCAATCACAGTCACAACATCTTGAACACACGAGCCCGACACAGATGGGTATACCCACTGTGAAAAAAAGCCCGTGTATCGCGTGGTAGTAGTGTACTGCACAATCCCCCCATGAAAAAGTATAAAAATTTAATTGACTTCGACATAAATGTGTCTTAAGAGAATGCTGAACCGTCTTGTTTTACCATCATTTTTATTTCCAACTTTTTGTGAAAACTATGAATCGGAATTAAAAATGCTTCTCCAGAAATAAAGAAAATATAGTAAAGAATGGGATAAAGCCTAAAAATTTAAGAAAAACAAAAAAAAGTTTTTAGACTGTTATTACAGAAACTACATTTTTACTTTATATGCAAAATTGGCCATATAAATCCAAATAAAAATACCTTTATCCTAAACTAGAAACATAGACAAATATTTTGAGTGCTTCAAAAAATATTTTGAAGCCTTGTGAGACAAGAAAACTTGGAAATACGATTAGTACAATTTTAGCAGAAGCGTCAGAAAGAAACATATGTCTATCCTTGGCTCTCTCATGTCATCTATCCTTTTGGTTTGATTCGGTCCCGAGAGATGGCGCCACCTACCCGATAGCATAGCGGTTGAGTAGCAGCTGAGCGAACTTTTGCCAGCGGTTCAGCATCCTCTTAATAGCCTAGTAGATGAGCTAAAGGCACGTAAAATACCCAAAGAAAAAAAAACGTTTTCGACCTTCAAATTAGGCCTTTTTCAATATAAGTGTGTGGACATGAATATAACCAGTTACTTCGTAACTCGCTGAGCGTAATTATGTGAGTTGTGTCAAAGTTTGTTTCAAGAACTTTATATCCATGTCCACACACTTATATTGAAAAAGGCCTAATTCGAAGGTCGAAAACGTTATATATTAGTTTTCTNAAATAAAGTAACACACTTTTACATACACGTCATCATCAGTGTTTTGCTTCAAACAACCATTGTTAATGACTTAAGATTATTTAATTTTAAAAAAAGTTGAAGCTGACTACACCCATCATCATTTATTAATTACACAGCCACACAAAAAAAAAAAATTTCTTT
>NW_018020718.1:0-15124 GCF_002006095.1 Pseudomyrmex gracilis
TCATTTGTAACAAGTTCCGGGACAAAATTTTAGATACATGATAGTAGGGGTCTATCAGTGAAGCGCACACTAAACGATAATGTACTCAGAAATCGGTTAAACATTTTTGCAAAAAATGGTGGTTTTTGTTCCCTATTGACTGGACTATACGTTCATTATCCCCGTCCTCGCGCCGCAATATAGCGATTACTATAGTTCCGACCGTTCCACGCGTCAAGCGATAGTTCCGTATACCGATCTATATTACGAGCCGCGGAAATATAGCATAGAAGAACGCACGTGGACCAGAGAAGATCTGTGCCCGTACGACACGACACAGGTGCGTGATACAACGCACAAACAACCGCATACCGCACACCGACCCCGGACGGACCATAGGCCGCTCCGGGGTATAAAAGCCGAAATCGCTCGAAAGCCTATATAAACGCAGACATTAACACTTAAAGGTAATTACAGCAATATCGAACATGCTGTACAGACGCAAATTAAAAATCTACCGTTTCTAGATACGTACTTTACCTTGGTATTTCTAGAAATGTGTACACTTTATTTGGATAATATTGTTCAAATTATTTTAGCAAAGCATTAGAAGTAATGTCTTCTCTCTCGATTTGTTTGTATACAAAAATATATTTCAATGTGAATAAAAATTAAAATATGGTGTCTTTCTATAAAAAATATATATATTGTTTTCTTTTCCCTGCACGAAACCCGTCCTATTCGCACGCACTTTATTGAAAAACAAAAAATTAAAACAAAATTGTTGCGCCATTCCCGCGCATAGAAAATAAATGAAAAATTCTTTGATATAAGCTGTTTTTATATCACGCATCCTGCTGCTGCAACGTATTTTCTCGTACATGTCTATCTCAAAAAATCTTCGAGAAAGTTTTTTATAGTGCAATTTCAAAGTCAGAAATTAAAGGTCCATATATCGCAAGTCCTTCGGTTGTCTATTGCGAATCAGGGATGTAAATCTCCGTTTTTATGGAAACGGAGCTAAGGGATGTGTTTCATCCTGTTGACAAAAAATAGTGGAAACTATGTCTGAGTAACATACGGTCAATGCCAATACGTGACATCTTAGGATCATTTTTTCATCTACAAAAAATTTATTTTAGGATTATAAAATCAATGTCAACTTTATAGAAAAGCAAAAACAAATTTTTTCTTACCGCTGGCACAAAAAATGATAAAAACTTTATAGCATTTCCGAGTAACAGCCGGTTTGTCAGTTTGTGATATCTTAGCTCAACTCTCACTTTGTAATTTTTGGGAGTGAAACAGCGTATAAAAGTCTGTTGCAAAGAGAACGAAACACAGTCAGTGTTCACAGTTTTAGCTTCCTTACAGCATGCTAAAGCGGTGGAGGGGATGCGCACAACAGTAGCGAGTTCTAATTGCATAAACTTGCTGATGTGCGCATCCTCTCCGCTGCTTTAGCATGCTGTAAGGAAGCCAAAACTGTGAACACTGAACACAGTCTGAGTTTAGAGCAAGAATCAGTCAGTTCTTCAGTAAAAAGTAAGCAGTGAGTTTTTAGCAAGTGTCGGAGTTCTAAGTAAGTGCGTTTGTGTAAGTACTATTTTTGTGTAGTGTACAAATATATTTTTATTAAAAATGTCGGCGAAAACAATGCGAGACATTGCAACGCATGTAATGCAATGTACATTTGACGTATTTATGTCAATGCATATGCGGAGTGTGTTGCTGCGTATACGAGAAAACGCAGACAACATAGATTTGTTCTATCAAATCGCGCATCGGATATCTAATACGTTCCTCGCAACATTGCACGCGCTGGGATATTGTGATGAAGATTCACGATTATTGCACATCGCGTGCGAAGTAGTGGAATTTCGCGCGGCGTTCCAGCATGATGAAAAAGATGTGCGAGGATTAATCGCACGAATGATGCGCGATAATATGGGTGAGTACAAGTTTTATTTTTGTAAGAATATTATTTTTACATTTGTAAAACTGTTTTGATATACCGCATGTTTTATTTACTTTAATGAACAATCGTAACGAGGTAATCGTAACGCCGGCAAACAAAGAAGCTGCAGCGACGCCACCCCGTTTTGCTTCTTGTCAGCAGCAGCAAGTTGCGAGCGTATCGCCTCGTGTGGAACCTCGGGCGGTAGCTAGAGTGTTGCCAATGCAACGCCCTGCTCCTACGGCCCAACGTCGCCGACGAGAGGGGGCAGAAGAAGCAAATGAATCTCTACTGCGTAAGTTTACGTAGTCCATCGCTTTTAGATAGATTCTTACTTGTGTAGCACTGCTATTAAACCTCTCTGCGATCTCCTCTGCCGTCAAATGTCGATCATTTTCAATTAGCGCTTTGATTTCGTTGTTGTCAATCTCGGATGGCCGTCCGGAGCGAGGTGCATCTTTAAGATCGAAATTTCCCAAACAAAAGCGGGCAAACTATTTCCGGCATACTGATTCGCTTAAGGCATTGTCTCCGTACACAGCACATATCTCACGTTCGGCCTCTGCCGCCTTTGATCCTTTCCGGTAAAAAAAAGCAAAATATGCCAAAAATGCAACTTATTTCCTTCCATGTTTAAACACAAATAGCGTAAACAAAATACGTCCAACTTTAATAATTTTTGTTTTCGAATGTCAAGGAAAGTCACACCTTTTCAAAACTATGCTGAAGTTGACTGCAATTGCCGCGCTTCATACTTTTGTCGCTAGGTGAACGACATTTCTTGGAAAAACGATACGAACTTTCCGCGGCACCCAATACATATTAGGTGCGCAACTAAGTTCTCGCTGTTTTTTTTTTAAATGCAACTTTATTGTGAAAAAATGGTTACAAATGAATTATTCAAAGTATTGCCCATCGGTAGCTACAACTTTTTCCCATTTTTCTGGCAGAGCTCGAATACCGTTACGGTAAAAGTATTCGTATTTTGAGGCTATCCACGAATCAAGCCATTTTTTGATGTCTTCATATGAGCGGAACTGCTGATCAGCCAGACCATGTACCATTGAACGGAACAAGTAATAATCGGACGGCGCAATATCTGGGGAATATAGCGGGTGGGGTAGGACTTTCTATTTGAGCGTTCTCACGTAGATTTTAACGGGTTTGGCAACATGAGGCCGAGCGTTGTCATGCAGTAGAATCACTTTTTCGTGCCTCTGCTCGTATTGTGGCCGTTTTTCGAGCAGTGCTCGGCTCAGTCGCATCAATTGAATTTGATACCATTCCCCAGTGATGGTTTCGTTCGGTTTCAACAGCTCATAATAAATAACACCGACCTGGTCCTACCAAATACACAGCATAATCTTCGCAGCGTGAATATTCAGCCGAGCCAACGACGTAGAAGCATGATCGGGCAGTCCCCATGACTTTCTTTTCTTTGGGTTGCTGTAATGAATCCATTTTTCATCACCCGTCACGATGCGATAAAGAAAACCCTTTCTTTTTTGCCGCTGGAGCAGTTGTTCACAGGCGAAAAAACGACGCTCAATGTCCCTTGGCTTCAAATCATAAGGAACCCAAGTTCTTTGCTTTTGAATCATTCCCAACGCATGTAATCGCTTGGAAATGGCTTGGCGGGTAACTCCTAATGCTGAAGCAAGCTGTTCTTGCATTTGGCATGGATCCTCATCGAGCAATGCCTCCAATTCAGCGTCTTTGAAGGTTTTTGGCCTTCCTTCACGCGGACGGTCGTCAACATCGAAATCACCGTCTGTGAAGCGACGGAACCAATCACGGCACGTTGTTTCACTTAGAGCAGCATCTCCGTAAACTTTTTGGAGCTCTCGATGCGCTTCAGCCGCCGTTTTCTTCGAATGAAATAAGAAAATCAACACTTCCCACAAATGACGATTATTTGGTACAAAATCAGACATTTTCACACAACCAAAAGTATATGACGCCAAAACAAAATCACTAACGTGTCAAAGCGGTTTGTTTACCATATGTCTAAGCTTGGCTCGTGACATTTTGGATATGTCAAAATCGACCAGCACTTACTGCTGGAGCCATCTATTGACAAACAGCGGGAACTTAGTTGCGCATCTAATATATATGTTATTTGTTAATGTTAGATATTTAGTAAATGGCCAATAGTTTTATGTTTTGAAAAGAAAAGTAAAAGGTAGAATAGTTACATTATTGACACGACGTAGTTGCGGACAACCGATTGCTATTATTTAGTTCGTACGGCACTCGCTGTGGATATAGTTCCGAATGGCCTCTGCTCCCGATCAATCTGAAATTTTGCATAAAAATAGTGTTCAATGGCACAAAATTTTGCACAAAAATAGTGTTTGGGACAAACAAAACGCGCGTAATTCTCACTTCGGGAAATGAAAAACAAATTTAAAAAAAATAAAAACTATATCGACTAAAATCGATTGTAGGTGTATTTCAGAATGATTCTTTTTCTTGATCAATCTGAAATTTTGCACAAAAATAATGTTCAATGAGACAAATAAAACGCGCGTAGTATCTACTTCGAGAAATGAAAAACAAATTAAAAAAAAAATAAAATCTTTGTTCACTAAAATCGATTCTATATGATATGTAGTAAGTTTTTAAAAACCGATTAAAAAAGTAAGTTTTTATGGCTGTGTTGTAAGTGTGTAGATAGGGTGGGGCTGCGTCCCACCAAAAAGGCTTTGCCTCCTTGCAGAGGAGGGGAAGACTTTGCCCCTCCTCCTGCACCTCTCGGATGATCTTAAAAAACGCTTCTTTTTAAATGTTTTTTCGAGATGGCAGCTTAAATATGTCCGACCGATAAAAAATTCTTTCACATTTGTTTTTATTGAGGTTTTTATTCTGTAGTTTTCTAATACATTTTTATATTTTTTTGTGATTTTGTAGTTTATAACTTTTTATATTTATTTTAAATATACTATTTTAAATAGTTTAATTAGTTTGTGCTTGAAAAAAATCTTTTAGCTAACACTGGGATAAATAATGCGAATTAATCTTATTAATTCACCAAACATGTCCAAATTATTTCTTTTTGTCTCACTCCGCCACAAATATTCACAAAGATGATAATTTAATAAGATGTTTATTTCAAACACCACCTCTTTGAAGTCTCAGTCTTAGTGGTCTCCATTGTGATTCTATTGCTTGAGTATTAGCTCCTGTCTCAGCATTAACAAATTCAAGTAAATAATTTACCGAAAGATGTTCATACCCTTCTTCTCCAAGGCAGTCATAAGTTTTCCAGCAATCCGAATATATTTTCGATCCAGCCTTAATATGTTTTTTAATAATTGATATAAGAGTTTCTCGATCTCGCCGATTTTGATGGCAAATTTCAAGACGCAGATCGCCAGTTGAAATATCGATGGCGCCAAAAATCCAATTACCTTCTCCAACTCGGCCACATTCATATTTTCTTCTACCAAATTTCATTTCATCAATTTCAACAATTCTTCTAGGCCCATCAGACCAATGGGTTTTTTTTTGTTAGCCACACGATGGATAGTCAGCATACAGACCTCTCGACAATATGAATATATGTATATCCGCAATAGACTCTCTAGATACTTCTGAACGGCTAACATTCCTTATTTTATTCTCCACATCTTCATACTTAAAACCTTTAGCAAAGTAATAAGTGATACAGAGAACATCTTCCATAGTCAAATTATGAAATTCAAACCAAGTTTTTTCCGTCATAGGTCGCTCTACACCATGTTTTTGACACCGCCATCTCTTTCCAATGCAATTAATAGAATTTTTGTAAAAGCGGGAAGTGTTAGACACTTTCATTAAATGTTTTCCATCTTTAGGACATTTGCGTTTAGATGATAAAAGTCCAACACTCTGACACCACGCAACACATACTTCTCGAGAAAATAAAACTTCTCGAACAAGTCTTTCAATATTTCAATTCCCACTAAGAGGATCATGTGAGGCCGAAGCCATTTTTATGTACTTGATTATAATGAAATTATTATTTAATATCTTTTTTTTAAATCACTTTAACTGTAAATTAGAAAAGCAATATTACTAGAAATATTCAAAATCAAACTATTATTAATAAAAATAAAAACTTACTTTCAAATACTTTCAAATGAAAATCTTTATCTCACATAAGATCTACTTAATCTAAGTTTCTATTCAAAAGAACTTAAAAAAATCGACGGATAAACTTTGCACGAAAAGTCGCAATGTAAAAAGAAATAAATATGATAGATAAAAAGAAATACTTATAGATTTAGTTTTGCATTCAAAGCACCGGCAGATAGAAAGTAAATCTTGCTTTGTGTTCAAAATTGTAAACTTATATGCAACTTCACTTCGCATTAGAAGAACTGCGATATTCACTGCCAGTACTGAAAATCTAAAGCACATGTGACGTGAAGTATAGATTTTTAGTACTGACCGTGAATATCGGAACGCAGCTAAAGTGTATGTATGGAGGCAGTGGCGCCAATAGAGACGCTGCGGGAGGCTGCACTATTAAACACTAGACACATAGATTCGCATTGAATCTCGCTTTACGTGGCAATTAAACTTGTGATACAATATAATTATAAACCTAATTTTCCAAAGCATCACACAATAGAGAGTAAATCTTGCTTTCCGCAAAAAATGAATTTGTAACTTTTTATGCAAACTGTCTACTCCCATTGACTGCAACGTTAAAATCCTTTTCAGTGAATTATGACATATAATATTCTTATCATGTATTATATATGTGTTGTGACGTGGTGTTCGCGCCGCTTCCCCACCTTGCCACAAAAATTATCTTTTGAGGGAGTCCCAAAGTGTGTGCCGGTCATAAGCGCCAGGATCCTCCAGGGCTTACACACCGTATCTCGTTTTAGTTGCTTATTTCTTTTGTTTTGTATTTTTTTTTGCTTAATATGAAAAAAATGGCGCCTCACCACCCGAAGGCTCACCCCGCCGAAGGACATCGAGGGAGACGAGCAGACGGGAAATCTAGCGAGAAACAAGGCGCGAGCCAGAACCCAGGGGATCGAGGAAGCGCCAGTGGCAGCGCGCAGAGGCTACGGTCCTGACTCAGCAGGCTCAACCCCTTACGCTAGGGAGCGCGAGCGGCACGCGAACGACAGCGTCGCCAAGCGGCAGTAACCACCTGCAACTATTAGCGAGCAAATCTGCCTTTTGAGGCCAGCTACCAGCTCGGAGAAGCTTCGGAACCGAAAGAAGACCTTCTGGGGGTCCACCCCAGCCAGCCGGACAAAATACGATCGGACAGGCAAAGGAGGAACCCTGCAAAGGGAAAGCACGTTCATAATTCGCGGGTCGGACTCTTGTAGTTCGCGCGACTGCGAGCCCGCGCTTGATACCACGCCGCGCTCTGATTGGCTGGCAAGGCCGATCCCACGCGATCCTAGCGCGCCCCGGCGCATCGACTCCGAATCGATCGCGATCCTCGCTCTCTTGGTCCAGGGCCACCAAACTGCGTGTACCAGCGTTAGTGGCGCCTTCTATACTAGCGTACCAGGCATATGAACTAAATACGAATGTGTAAGTGAATATGTGTAAACACGTTTCAACACGTTTTGCCGTTAGTTATACGCGACCATACGCGACTACATTGTGCAGTTGTTAAATCACTTTTGTTATATTTTAATAAACATTAAAGATGGGTAGAACATGTTGCGTTTCTACTTGTAAATCTGGGAGTAATGTACCAACCCATTTATTCCCAAAAAATCGTGAACGTCGCAAGTTGTGGTTAGACAATTTACATATACAGCAAGTAGATAAACGTGAAATTCAACAGTTGCAAGTGTGCTACAAACATTTTTGTGATAACGATTATAGTTGTTTCCCATCAAGACGTGTTTTAAAAAACACTGCAATTCCGATACATATATTAACAACATATATTAACTGGTAAAATACAAGAAGAATGGGATGCTAATGTTATATATACTCAAGCTAAAACAATGTTTCTGAAATATTCTAAAAAAAAAATAAAATGTTGACATTTATATTTTATATACTATTTATAATATGTACGTTATATATATTTATATATATTTTAATAAATTATGACAATAAAAAAAAACTTATCTATTGTTTTTTATTTAAAGCAAAAATAATAAAATAGTGTAATAACCTAACCTAGATGCGTATATATGTGTGTGGTGTGTGTGTAACTGGACGCCATGTTGGAATTTAGTTCCATTTTACCATACGCTATTTCAGAGAACGCCACAAATGCTGGTACCACTGGGTCCCATAGAATTTATATGGCAGTTTGGTGGCCCTGTCTTGGTCGCTAACCTTTGTACAAGTCGGACGCACGGAATGACTCACTGGAAGTACCGTCTGGAGAATAACCGAAAGGAAAGACGTGATGTCCCAGGACGACGATACCCGGTGAGGTGCCTCGTTTCTTGCAGCCACGAATCTGCGTGCCGAGTTCCGTGTCGAAGCTAGTCGCCAAATTTTCGCGTTGTGTGTCAGGCAAGGACGAAACCTTCGCCATATCGGTTTTTGGGAGGCGACTAGAATCGGATTCACGGGGCTTCGTGGTACTTCTTCGTAAGCTTAAGTGCGTTCAGATTTCGCGAGTATTCTGTTGGATACTGTGACAAGCCCTGGAGCCGCTCAGGAGGCGCCAAGTAGCAAATCCTCTTGTAAGACTTTTTGTTGTAACTTCTGTAAGCCTATCTTTTTTACGTTTGTTATTGCCGCCTTGCATGTATCGTTTTGCGCTGCTACATCGCGTGCTGTCGTATCGATTTTGCGGTATCGAGATCCGTACGGCTGTCGTATCGGTTTTGCAGCGCGAGACTCTTAGCGTGGTCGTAAGAATCGCCGATTTTGCATGGAATCGCGTTGCCCGGCGGAACGTTAACGGAGAGCGCCGTGCGTCTCATCGACACCGCTTGCTACCTGCTTAAGTTGCTTCTTGCGAAAATAAACCGACTAAAGCTTTGTCGCCGTGGGTGGGCAGTATTTTTGCGTTATTTCACCGCCAGCATTAAGAAGAGCCACTCCTAGCTATCCGGGCGAGGGAACGCGGTTCTGCACGCCAGGCTACCGCTGTTGATTCATCAACCGTTCGACCTTGTTTGATATCTCGTCTCGGCCGCGCGACGTGGCGGCGTGTTCTGTTATCTTTGCGTGTTTGCGTCCTTTCTCTATTACTTGCTGTGTAACATTATTGGCTATCGCTTTTCCGTACTTTTGTTTAAACTCATTTATTTTTACTTTCTTTTTTTTTATTTACAATTCTTTTATATCATATTAATAAATTTGTTAACTAAAATACCCTAGCGCCTGTTTACGCCTCTTTACCTCGTCCGCGCACTTTCTTTCCATCCTTGGAGGGACAGCCTGTGAGCTAAAGACAATAGACCCAACCCCTCTCCGTTCCAATAGAGCTAGATGGCCCGTTGTGTCGAGTGACGCAAATTTTGACGCGGTCACGCGTCTGGCGACCACCCTTTTCTTTCCTGCCGATACAGACGTTCCCGATCTCGCGGACTTCCGTCCGTGTCCCGATTTCGCCCTTCCGTTTCGGGCGGGACGACGCGAGAAATCCGTAAGAACACCGATAAACGTCACAGTGTATACATGTCATATAAAATCGATTTTAATCGATATGATGTTTATTTTTTTTTTTAATTTGTTTTTTATTTTTCGAAGTGAGGACTACGCGCGTTTTGTTTGTCTCATCAAACACTATTTTTCTGCAAAATTTCAGATCAATCGGAAAAAGGAGTCATTCTGAAATACACCTAAAATCGATTTTAGTTGATATAATTTTTATTTTTTTTAAATTTGTTTTTCATTTCCCGAAATGGGGACTACGTGCGTTTTGTTTGTCCCATCGAACACTATTTTTGTGCAAAATTTCAGATTGATCGGGAGCAGGGGCCATTTGGAACTACACCCTTTGCTGGCGCTACGAGCAACCGCCCCGTTTGCCGTCTGATCCCCGCTCCTACTCTGCAAATTTTTGATGCTGTCTGTACATAAGATGCAGTCAAAGTCTCACTGTTGTTTTGAAGAATCTTTCTATCTTCATTCTACATTTAACAAAGAATAAAGATAGAACGATGCTTCAAAACATTTGCAGTGAGACGTTGACCGCACTCATAGTATTGAAGGAGAGCATTATATACAGCAGCGCTCCGCAATTCAGGCGAGCGAATAGCCACGTAGTAACGCTACGATTTTTCCGACATCTCCACCACTGACCGCAACCCTACTACTCTACTACGTACATACGTACGCTCCGCTCCGTCTTATTTGTGTGTAGTGTGTACAGAGGGGTGCACCATATCGTTCCGCTCCAAGAGAAGTTTTTCTCTGAAATTTCTTTTCTGGCTGCTTCTACTACCGCGCGCCGTACTCTTTCGATCTCCGCCAGCGGTCTGAGATTTAAGAAAAACGACACGCAATAGTAGGAACAGCCGGAGGAGAAATTTCCGAGAAATACTTCCCCTGGAGCGGAACGATATGGTGCACTCCTCTGTATGTATCAATAACGCCAGTATCGGCGTACCGTCATCAAACGTGAGCCTTTCAGTAAATAAATAAAATAATACAAGTGGGTTATGTGAATGAGAAATTGTCACAAATAGCATTTTACGCGTGTAATACGTAAATGACGTAAATATGTTAGTAAGTTATATTTGTAATGTTATATCCAGATAGTAATTTTATATCTTTTAATAAATTGCAAATTTATATGTGCGTGACATCGCGTACTATCGTTAACTTTGTTTCTGTGTTGTAGGAAAATATTAATATTATAAATTTCTTAATAAGATGTTTGCGGTCGAACACTTGCATCAACAAGTTGTGAAATATCAACAGAAATAAATAAATATTTATACTTCCAATTATCTTGGAATTGTCTATTTTCTTTATTGATTTTTTGCCGCTGCATACTGAAAAGTTCAAAGCTATGTGATAGCTGCCGTATAGCAATGCGTAGACAGAACTATATCACGCTATATGTCTCGAGCAATATTGACAAAGACGATCGAAACGTAGCTGCACGGATCGACATTACCACCACTAGCCTCCTACGGTGGACGGCGCCTCGCCAGTGCTTTAAGCGAGAGTGGGGGAAGCCTCTCCGCTACGAATGAAGGAAGTGGAATAAACGCAATAGCCAAGCGTGGCTACTGGGCCGCCAATTGCCGAGCGCTGATATACAGCAAAAAAACAGCGTGAAATAACAACTGTTATATTAGATTTATTTGATGCTTGCACTTTCTGCACTTGCGTTCTAGTGAGTTTTCTAGTAAAAAAAAGAGTCTCTCTAGAGAGTATAACGTTCTAACGAGTTACTTATAATTTTAACTCGAATAACAAAGTGCAGAAGTTTTCGAAGTGATAATTGTAAGAAACGAAGGAAAACAAAACGAAATTCAGATTCAGTGCAACAAATAATGGAATTATACGATTTTCAGAAAAAAAAGAATCACATTTTTTTTTAATATTTCTTCTTGTTTTACCTTTTATCAAAATGCAGAACATGTGATATGTATAAAAATAATATATATTTATTTTTAACAATTAAATATATTTATTTTTATTCAATTATATCTTAAAAAAATATTTGATATTAGATTATAGAAACAGAGATAAACATATTCAAAATAACCAATTCTTTAAACTTATAGTTTTACATTTTTAAAAATATTATTAAAGCTTGAATATATTTTACATTAAACTCTATTCTTGCAAGAAACAGAATATCTTATTGCAATCAGGAAAAAATTTTCTCTTTTCAATCTTTTAGTTTCAAATTGTACCAACTGCAAATTACAATTAAAGTTAAATTTCTGTGTACTACAAAATCTAAAAAATATTCTTATTATAACAATTTAGAAATTAACGAATAAAGTACAAAGTATATTTATTGCTAATTCAACTTCGCTTTCTTGTTGTATAAGCAATGAAATGTTAGAACAGCAGACTTACCTATTGCAGTAGCGCGTAATGTCTTACTGTAAATCATATACAACCGTAATTGCAGTTTCGTCTGTTTCGGTAAATCTCTATTTATGCTTCATTGTTAGATGGAAGATGCTATAATTTCGGTATCTTCACGCTTGAACAAACACGAGACTCTAAGATTAAGTACCAGCGTTACGTATATATATTTTATCGACTAACTGCTGATGAAAATAAAGCACAGAAATAACTAAAGAGCAGTATACTGACGCTTTTAACTGATGTATCAGCAGGATATATCATTGTTGTAGATATGTGTACACGTTGCAGCAAGAAAGATAATATGTTCGATCACGTTATTGGCTCTCCCAAAGAAAGAAATAAAAGCAACATACTATTAGAAATATTTCATTTTTATCACTTTTACAGATAAAATTTTAAATAAATACATTAAGCAAAAAATACACACACACATTATGTCTAAATTCATAATTATTATATACTAATTATTAATTAATGTCCACTATAACTCAAAAATTAATGAAGCCATTTTGTTTCCTCGTCGAAACCAAGCAAGTTTTGTCTGAAACAGTTTTTTGAAAATGCATTATTCTCACGATATTCTGTTGTACCAAATATGGTTTTTGCACTGTTTATAAAAATAAAAATCACAAAACTTACCTTTTCAAAAAAAAAGTAAAACAGGCGCTAAGTACACGCACAACACGTAATTATATTTGAATTGACTTTTAAAAATCTCAATTTAAACTTTATTTTAAGGTTTTTATTTTATATAATATTACTGCAAAAAAATAAGAGTCATTCTAAAACTTTTATAAAGAATAATTTTATAGAAATATATGTTAGACTTTCCCAGTAGTATTATAACAATTTTGTAGAAAAATTTGTTACGACTCTTATTTTTCTGCAGTAATATTGTACTTTAAATGTGTTAAAAAGTTAATTCAGAAAACGGATTTATTTCTCACCGGCAACACCTCCGACTTAACTTTTTTCAATAAATTGTTTTGAAACTTTGCACCAAATAACTACAAACTATATACTTTAACTTTATGAAGTAAAAAATTAAATCTTAATAAATTACAAATTGATTTAATACTACAAAAACTTCTTTCTCTATAAGACTTGTTTTACAAAATTAAATAATACTGCAAAATACAAAATGTGTGATATTTCGAAAAACTTACCTTTTCAAAAAAAAGGTAAGAAGAGGCGCCAAGTACACGCACAACACGTATTTTATTTTATATACTACAAAACATTCAACATTGATATCAAAATGTAGCGCCAAGTAAACTGTCGGTTGTTTTATAATTATAATATACTACAAAAACTATTCTACAAGAAAAGTGATATTTAACTACTAAAACTTAATCTACATAAAATCTATTATAAAATCTATTCTACAAAAGACGTAATACACAATATAATAATAATACAGTAACGGCAAATGAAAAACTTTATATATAATTATAAGATATTTGTGTAAAAAATCAGAAACTTATATAGACTTTATAGATCACGTTTCATATCCGAAGTACTCGGTGCTACAAAGAACAAAACGATTTGTTAGTGAAACTAACAAGTACCCCATCAAAACTGTATTTTCCGTGATTATTTACAAAAACATTTACTAAAACACAAAAGTGGAACAAAAGGAAAAAGTGTTTTTAATAAAAACTATTTAATGCAATTTGATAGGACAACGACTATGACGTTTCTGAATGTAAATTTCACATACATTTTCGTTTATCTTCCATAACTCCATTCAGAAGCCATAGATAAAAAAACGCAATACTTTTTTTTCAAATGTTTTATTCTGAATCGATTAAGACTAAAACAAAATTAATCGGTTCAGTCGTTTAAATATTGCCCTCAGAAAATCTCCCTACTTCTCAAATGCATGAGTTTCGCGTATAAGAGGCACAGTGTGCTCGCGCAGTTCGAGCGTCACTTCGTTTGCGCGTGAATTTGACGCAAGGCACTACCTTGCCTCTTGATTGCAGAAAAGTTAATTTGGCCGCAAAAAAATAGTAAATATAGCTAAAAATGCTACTTTTGGCACGTTTAATCTTAATTGTCTTGGAAACTTGACGTGGTAGGTCATTTTCGTTATCGGATTTGTTTTTAACGATCAAAAATCCATTAGAGAACTCTTTATTCAAGTCCCAAAAATGTGTTGAACAGTATAATTATTAGCTCAGCTATGCTAAACAAGTAAGTCATACTTTGCTAATAAAGAACAAACGAAGAAAAATTAACAAATAGACTTGTAATACAAGTAAAAGAAATCGTTATAAATTCGTTAAATAATAGAAAGAAATGAAATACATCACGATGAAAAAAATATTTACATAAAAAAAAAGACTGTAAAAGAGAAAATACGTATGATCAATATGCAATATGAGTTGTATTTTACTTCATATTACTCTCTTTTTTGTAATAAAACAGTCACTTAAACTTAGTTTGCCGCAATTGATGCTATCTAGCTTGATTTTTCTTTGTGGTTTATTCAATGTTTCATCAATAACAAAAAAATCACTAAAGTAATAACTTAGTAAATCTCAGTGTTTCAAACGCCACATAAATTAATTTTCTATTTAAAAAATTTGAAGTATATAATTATATGTTTCGTGCTTGTATGTTTAAATAAAAAGATAGAGAGGCAATAACGATCTGCATCTGATGTTCGGGTACATTTCTTCTTTATTCCGAGGATTTAATAAAGATACAAACGTTTCGATCCAGTATGAGATCTTCTTCAGTGTCTTCTACATAAGAAAATTACAATGATGATTATTCTACGAATAGATTATGCATTCATTGTAATGTTTTTATGTAGGGACATTGAAGAAGATCCCATAGCGGATCGAAACGTTTATATCTTTATTAAATCCTCGAAATAAAGAAGAATTTTACCCAAATATCAGGTGCAGCTTGTTATTGCCTTCACTATCTTTTTATTTAAAGTACTACTGTGATCAAAAAGTAAGGTGAATTTGTTTATAAAATGTAAATTCTTTATTTATTCATCCAAATCAATTTCATCCCCTTCAAAGTAATCCCCCCCAGTTACAATGCACTTATGCCAACGCTTTTTCCAGTCCTCGAAACAGTCGGAATAGTCTTTTTTCGGTATAGCCTTCAAGACCTTCTTCGATTCGGTTTTTATCTCCTCAATCGTGTCAAAACGGCGTCCCCGCATTGGCCTTTTGAGTTTGC
>NW_018020718.1:15519-42736 GCF_002006095.1 Pseudomyrmex gracilis
AAACAAAATTTGATGCAAGTTCTTTGCTCAACAAAATCACCCATTGTAAAAATCGAAAAATTCACTTTTGATTGTTTACAAAAACACGTGTAACTCGGAGATAATTAAACCTTTTGACAAACAGACGCTTAGCAAATATTATAGACAGTCCTACCAACCTAGGAAAAAAAATTACCTACCTTCCTAATGCCCGGGAGTTTTAAATGACAATTTCACCTTACTTTTTGATCACAGTAGTATATAGTTTGTAGTTACTGCGTGTCAAGGTTCAAAACAGTTTACTTTAATAAAGTTATATACTTCGAGAAAAAATGACATCTTTATTCCACTGTGCGCTGTGTCGCGAAGCAACACATCGCAAGGAACTTTCGTCGGAACGGTATTGTTGGAGGTGTTGCCGGCGCAAAAGCACCATGCCGATACAATCCATTACTATCTATCGTGCCCTTTGATGATTCTCTCTTTCTTTCTCTAACTTACGCTTTCTGTCTCCTAGAAAAATCAGTCAAATATAAGTCAAATAAAGTGTAAATATGAATCAGATTTAATTTTTATGTGTTTTTAATTTGATGTGTTATGAGGTGTTGGTGTCAAGTTAAACAGTGTGTTTAGTTATGTGTTTTAGTTATGTAATTTCAGTACTATCAGTTTATATTTATCAGTTTATATTTCAGTATTATCAGTTAGTATAAAATGCTTATTTTAAGGTCGTCAAAGCTACTGGAATCCAACGCGAGGATCCAGTCAGCGTTTGTTGCGCGAAATGTGATAGCGCGTCCAAGGACACGTTGACCAAAGGTCGCACGCGCGGCCGAAAAGATGCAATGGTTCGCATTGCACTTTTCGGGAACCTGATATCGTCCGACTTTTCTTTAGCCAATCACGATTGATTGGCTGAGGCATAAAAGCCGGTACTAGACCGTGCGTGGGCAGGATCGTTCCGAATAGTGTCGCGGCCGGAGGCTCTGCGCGACAGAGCATCGCTTGTTTATACTTATAAAACTAACGCGGGTGGTGATAGAAGTGTACACCGATAGTAAAATAAAGAAAGTGTATTTCTTTTAGAAGAATATATACAAAGTGATATTATTTATTCCCGGCGTCCCTTTTCGCGGCATCCAAAAAATCCCACGGGATAAGAGATGACTTATTATTAAATTAGATTTAAATTTAAACAAATTTGTTTTAATTTAGATGGTAACTCCAACATCAAAGCATAAAGAAATAATCAAATTTACCAAAGCACTTCAAATTTAATAATATAAGAGTAAGGCTGTACGAGCAATGATACTGGTTGTTCATGTATTATATAATTGTGACTTTATTCTTGTCAATAATTATCAAACGTTTCGATCTGTTGATTCAGATCTTCTTCAGTGATAATCTACATTATGAAAATGATAATGTTAATTTCCCACAGCGGCATATAATATCTCCCGAGATGGACGGTACCACCTCAGGAATATCGACCGTTGTGTGTCTCCTTCTCTCTCTTTTTTGCGCCCTTTTGACGCGACCCAAGACGGTGAGCTAACGAGAGGAGCCGGCTCCTCCCAACGCCCACCGCCCCGAAACCTCTCTCCCCATCTTCCCCGCGTGCCCTCAAGAGGTAATTGATAGGAAGACTATAGTTATTGGGGATTGCCTCGACCCCGGGGACGAGCACGGGGAACAGGGGCCCCGCCACCTGCTCGCACACGCCTCCGAGGTCTCCCCAGAGGGAGAGGCAGCCTCTCCCTCTCTCGTTCGGAGGCCTCCTTCCGCTCTATCACTACGGAGCAGTAGGACACTCCTCCACGGTGTGCTCCACCGAGTCACTTGCCGCCCCACATTCGTGGCATTGTGCCGTTGACTCTCGACCTATACGACACAGGTACTCACCGAAGCAACCGTGTCCAGTAAGCACTTGCGTCACCCGGTAGGTGAGACGACCGACCCCGTTCTCCAACCACACTTCAAGGTGGGGTCGGATGACCCGGACGACTTCCTGGGCGGCCGCACGCGGTTCGTCCAGGAGCTGCTCCCAATTAAGGAGCAGTTGTCGCCGGGCGTGGCGCTCCGACTCGGCGAGGGCCTTCTGCAGAGCGTTGTCTGCAACTCCACCCTCCCGCCGAAGCAGCTCGACTCGGCGATCGTACCTCGCCGAGTACATGCCCGCAAGGAGGGCCAAAAGAGGCATCCCCGCCAGTACGCTCGCCGTCTCTGTGGCCACTGTGCGGTAGCCGCTAATCACGCGGAAGGCTGCTACTCGTTGGGCAGCGCGGAAGAGACCAAACTTACTCCGCGCTCCCGCTCCCGCTGCAGCTTCCGTCCACAGCGGTGCCCCGTAGAGGGCCACCGAGTGGACCACACTCGCGTAGAGACGACGGACTCCTGTTCTCGGGCCTCCGAGGTTTGGTTGAATACGCACAAGCGCGTTAGCGATCTTCCGAACTCTGGGGGCCAGGCGAGCAAAATGCTCGCCGAAGCGCCACATCGGGTCGAGGTAAAGACCAAGGTACTTAATGGTAGTACCTACCTCGACCCGTGCCTCACCTACAGAGAGACTGAGTCCTACGGGCCGTCCACGACAGGGGCCGTGAAACCACATGGCCTCCGTCTTGTGGACGACTACTTTGAGACCCAGTCTCTCGATGCGGTCAACGACATAATTTGTGCCACACTCGGCCAACAACCTGATCCTGTCCCGATCCTCCCCAGAGGCCACCACCAAAGTGTCATCTGCGTAGCAGATGACCGACAGACCTCTGGGGTGAGCGGTCTGGATTACCACATTATACCCGAGGTCCCACAGCAGGGGGCCGAGAACCGACCCCTGTGGGACCCCGCGGCATATCTCCCTCCGATGTGATGATCCGTACCGGCCGGTGTACCGTATTTCCCTGTCGCGGAAATAATCCCCGAGGATCCTACTCAAATAGGGTGGGACTCTATGACGGCCAAGAGCCCACCCTCTATGCTATCTTAGGGAAGGGAGTTAAAGGCGTTGGAGATGTCCAACAATACCGCCAACGCCCTCCTCCTCTGCCTGACCGATGCGTCCATGAGAGACTTGAGATGAAAAACAGCGTCTATCGTTGACCGTCCCCCACGGAACCCATACTAGCAATCGACCAGGTCGGGATCCACCCGCGTCCTTATAGGCCTTCCTTTTTTTTTTTTTTTTTTTTTTTACTAGAAGGAAATTCTTTATGGATACCCCGGCCTCGGGGAAAATGGCCGTTATGTGAGACTCCCTCCTCCAGCCCGCAAATTGGGGGAAGTTTACCCACTAAAACCTCCTAGGTGTGTCACCACTTGCCCGTAATGGGGAGGGGCCCGGGATTTCCTATGGAGGATGCGCGCAGACCCCTCCCTGGGGCATTTGGACTTTTCGAGGGGGGGGAAGGGAGTTTGTACTCTTCCTCCTCCCCCGCGTGATGCCTCCTAAACTGGTGGCGCTATAGGACACACACTATAGCGCCACCCCTCTTTGAGGGACCGGTGCAGGACTGGCCAGGACCCCCATCTTGTCCAGTCACGGTTCCTTTCTTATAGGCCTTCCTCCTTTAACTCAAATTTACTGTGAGCAGCAACTCTTTCTCCTTCCCCAGGCTGCAAAAAAAAGTCATAGAGAATTATTATTATTATTATTTTTTATTGAATTCTGCTTTTCTGAACAGCAAAAATATTTTGTTATAAACATGATTCAATTATGAGATCAATACTTTGCGACAAACTTCTTAGGCTAAAAAGACTTAAAGTATTCAGCCAAATGGACTGGAAAAAGAAAAATCTTCAGATCCAGCCGGGCACTCATGCATGGTTTACTGATAGATCTGGAGCAAACGGCTGCTATGGAGCAGGCATCTACTGTTCAGGATCAAATCACAGAGAGTTTTTTTTTCTGGGTAAATTGGCCACGGTCTTTCAAGCGGAAGTCCTGGCCATTCTGAAATGTGCAAGACTCCTACTCTCAAGAGAGACAAAAACTAGAAGGATCAATATCTATACGGATAGCAAAGCAGCCATAGGAGCTCTTGTCAAGACCACTACAGAATCTTCAGTGGTTTGGGACTGTATGCAAGCTCTAAACAGATTGGGCGAGCGAAACAACATCACGCTTGTCTGGGTACCTGACCACCAAGGTATCCAAGGCAATGAAGTGACTGATAGTCTGGCAAAACTGGGTACCTTAGAGGAACCAGTCTGCCAGATAGTTGGAGTTCCCTTTGCAACAGAAAAAACCATATTAAAGACTGGCTGAAAAGGGAGCACAGGATCTCTTGGGAGATACTGAAGAGCTGCCGCCAAGCTAAGGCCCTGATGACTCAGCTATTGCCAGGTAGGACAAAGGAACTACTGACAATGAGTAAGTACAGACAAAGACTGTGAATCGGTCTTCTCACAGGGTATTGGGCCTTCAAGGCACATTTATTCAACTTAGGCCTAGTTGAGGAGAGTAGTTGTAGATTTTGTGACGAAGAGAGGGAGGACAGCGTGCACATATTGTGTCGCTGCCCGTCTCTAGCACTCAAGAGATTCAGATTTTTGAGCTCCATGTTTGTGGAGCCCGAGGACCTGAAAATAATTAAAATCGGCCATCTGTGTAGCCTGGCAGCAAATGCCGGGTTTTAGCAGCTTGGTCGATAAACATACAGCGGGAGTTGCAGAGGATCTTATAGATCTAGGTGACAATAGGGTCTCACAAGCCCCCCGCTCCTCGTTATCTATCTATCTATCTATCTATTCAGCCAAATGCTATGAAAGTATTCAGTCTTCAACGTAACTTCACACATGCAGAAATTAAATGTAAATTCAAAAAGTAAAAAAACTATTAAAGAAAAGTAAAAATTCCTGTCATTTTTCCATACTTTTTGTCTATTATGAGCTCTCTTATACTAATCAAAACTTAAGTCAGAAGATAAAGATTATTCATTGTCTGAGCTAGATGAGCCTGACATAATCTCCTTCGTCTTGCATGACCAATACTTGACAAACATGGCACTTAATTAAAAATTCTTAGGAAATACTGAAATTATACAATATTTACGATTAAAAGAAATCAAATGTATAAACTCAAAAAGTAAAAAAACTACAAAAAGTAAAACATTTTTGGCATTGAGCTTTAAAGCAAGCGAACTTATTAACTAAATAGTGACACGTTACTGATAAGAACATTTACAGCATTATAAAGAAAGTTAACTTTGGTTTAATTTGTTCATTTTTTAAATTTGTTTTGTCCAAAGTGGCTTATTTAAGACTATAAACTTTACCTTAAAACAAATTTACGAATAAAAAACCAAATTTAAATTAAATTTGATGTAAATTTATTTAAATTTAGACTAAATTAAGAAAAGAAAAGAAATTTAAAATAAATAAAATTCAAATTTGAAACACATATAGTTAAATATATCTTAAATATCAACGTTTTACAAAGGTTTTTCCTTCTTTCTTTTTTTGGTAACTATGCATTTTTTGTCATACAGCTCCGACTTTGTTGCGCTTTAGATATGTTGTAGAACAAGTCATACTGAGTAGTTATGTAAAAAAATTTTGTGGGGAACGGACTTTAGGAAATATGGCAATTTGAAGTTTCAGAATTTTAATGCTTTATTCTATATATTACATGTTAAGTTTGTGTATGTCGAGCTGGTGTGTTGAGAAATGTAAACAAAGCTACAAGGTCAAGATTCCGTTTCACTTTCTCGCAGTTTGTTAATGCTTTTAACATGCAACTACACGACTTTCTAAGTATAGTAGAGAATAGCTAACAAATTAATAAAAGTAAATATTGACAATCACGGACTCTATCTTCCGCGCGCGCGCGCGATCAACAAAAAAAGTTTTATAAATGAACTCTTATTTCTCGATTCCATATATATTTTCTTCGTGTTGAAAACGTGTAGGCAGGGGGGGCTACGCCCCTCCACCTGCATCCCCCTTGAGCTTATCATGTTTTGCGGACGTGATTTTTTTGAAAAGCCAAATATCAAGAGGGTTTAAAAAGTTTAAAAAGTTATTAAGAAAAAATTTTAGTAATGAAGCATCGTAGCTCAAAGGCGTAGCTCTTCCCCTGCAGGGGGCACAGCCCCTCCCTGCCTACACGCTTTCAACACGAAGAAAATGTACATGAAATCGAGAAATAAGAGTTCATTTCAATAAAACTTTCTTTGTTAAAGGGTAGAGTCCGTGATTGTCAATATTTACTTTTATTAATTTGTCGCTATTCTCTACTATACTTAGAAATTCGTATAGTCGCATGTTAAAAGCATTAACAAACTGCGAGAAAGTGAAACGGAATCTTGACCTTGTAGCTTTGTTTACATTCCTCAACACATCAGTCCAACATACACAAACTTAACATGTAATATATAGAATAAAGCATTAAAATTCTGAAACTTCAAATTGCCATATTTCTTAAACCAAGACCGTCCCCTACAAAATTTTTTTACATAATTAGTATGACTTGCCCTACAACATATCTCAAGCGCAACAAAATCGGAGCTGTGTGAAAAATGCATAATTACCCTTTTTTCTTCTTTCAACGCGCTCGTACATACCGTCTGTTAACAGGCATACAAACATTCACACATTTTGGTCTAACAACGACCATAATGACGTTTCTGAAACGTGAAATTCTCATTTCAAAACTTTCGCATATTTCGATCAGAAGACACAAACAAAAAAAACGCAAGAATACTTTTTTTTAATGTTTTGTGCTGAAGCGATTGAGACTAAAACAAAATTGATCGGTTAAGTTCTTGAAACATTGCCCCGTGAAAATCTTTCCTCTTCTGAATTGCATGAATTTCGCGTATAAGAGGCACTACCGTGCTTCTTGATTTTGTAGAAACGTTTCATGAAAAATTTCAAGTAAGAACATCTATTTAACCATAATAATACAATTTTTTATATAACTGTTTACATGTTAGAAAAAAAATAGTTTTTCAAAATTTTCTTAATTAAACTTTTGTATAAAACATTTTTTGATATCTCAAATAATTTTCGAGATATATTGAGAAGACCAAATGTCACTCTACATATGAAAAAGTAGTTTTACTTGTTAGAACCGTTTTTGGTTAGAACCTAACCAAACTAAAAATTAAAAAAAATTTATTTATTCTCTCTCTACATATATTTATGTAAAGTTTCATCAAAATAAGAATTTTTAGATTTTCGCGAGATGTTCTTTTGCAAGTTATAATATGAACTTAATTTTACATTTTTGACTTTGTTACACACAAATTAGTTTTCAACACCACTTTTATTAACTCTTCGTTTAATATATCGCAATCACAGTGAGATGTCTCAATCAATGGAAAAATATATCCCGCGATTGTGCCCTCTGATAAAATCACTTGTGATTCTACCTCGCTTCATTATTTACGGATGAATGCGCCGCACATCGATTTAATCTTTACTGTTAAAAGTAAATGATTAAGATAAGATCTCTCTTAAAATAACGAAAGTTGATCCAAGTTGATAATCGGTTTCTGAATCAACTCGTTATGTTCATTAATGATCCTTTCAATGCTGAAATTTGGCACGCGCGTGCGCCGTATCCTGAATGTTTTTATTGTAAATTCTTTAAAAACAAGAAAAAAAGTTTAAAGAATGTAAAAAATTTGATGATATGTATCGCAGATATAAATGAGAAAATGTAACTATAAAGGTATAGAAGATTCATTTTTATAACGGCAAAATCTGAGAAAAGAACACGAAAACAACCAGTTGTTACGATGTTTACGCAGCAGTAACAGTCAAATAATAGCATAAATAGTTTTATTCCATAAACTAAACGATTCTCCTCATTGAACGCTTGATAATCAAAGCTACTGGTTGTTAAACAAAAATAACGAAAGGGAGAAACTGAGTCTCTGGAATGTTCTTCTCGTCGAGCGGATGTACAAGCCGAAAAAGATGCAATGATTCTCATATAAAAATGATATGGAAGTTGAAAAAAAGAACGCAAAATATTGTCTAGAAACGTTGCTCGGAAATCTTAAAATATGTCTAGTATACTTTAGATTTGAAAAAGTAAAGGTTTTTATTTGAAATTTTGAAGTTGATTTTGAGACCTTTTTCATATCTGTGCTCAAGATTAAAAAAGAATATCGCTTTGTGATAAATTTGTCGCATACAATTTTTGTAACTGAATATCTTTCTTCAAATGTCTTGTCAAATGTTTTTGATATTACGGTTTCATATTTCTTCCTTACTTTGTATATGCAAAAAACGATATTTAAAGTCAAGAATCACGTGCTATATATGTGGTACATATTTACAGGAAGTTTGAAATATAGGCAAATAACCAGTTTTTCTGTTTTCAAACAAAACCGTTACTTGGAAAAGTACCTACGAAACATTTTATATAGTGCGACACTTTCTTGCACATTCTTTTAGCGTAACTTGCGAGCCTTGTCTCCACGGAAAAAAAAAGATCTCAAAGACGAATCTCGCGATTAAAAAGACAAAAAAAGACAATATGTAAATTCGCGAAACCAGCAAAACAGCTTCTTTGAGTACGTTTTAAACGCCAAGTACGCATGCCAGCACATATCTCAATCAACCACACAATTACGCTGGGTCGATTAACTCGGGACCTAACGGAGAGAAGCAGAATAGAGTAGATTTGTCCGCGGTCAGGATGAAAACAGAGATATTGCGATTTAGAATACGCTAGAGAATTACTAAAGTAACACACTGTAACGAATGAATTTATTACAAAAACAAGAAACTAATGTGTTACGTCCTGAGCCTACGGTTACAATCGGGCATTAGTGATGGTACGCAACAGACGCATTCAAGCGAACGTGAATTCTTCCCAGCACACTGACACAAAGAAGGAAGCCAGGAATGCGCGGGTCGAGCGAGACAGTTCGGCAACGCAGACAGGCCAACGGAGTTACCCGATTTTTCTTTGTCTAACGCATTCTCACTCGTCGGTCCCCTTTTAGGTCTAAGACGCGAGTCTCAATTACCAGGGACGAAACCTGGCGATTTAAGGAGGAATTGATCCAATAAATTAGTTGTTAAAGTTAGGAATAGATTGTTACCAAGACGAAATCCATAACAGTTAAATCTCAATTAAAGTTGAATTTTATAGTAAAAATATAATCATAATTACTATACTTTATTACTATAGAGAGTTAATGGTAGTTCCAATTATAGTGATGAACATGGATGAGTTACAATTAATTTTGTTGAACTGACGAACATGACGTGATCATAAGGCTTGAAGCTCAACAGTCGAAACAATGATATTTAAGGTGGTCGGTACGATAAATTCGAATGTTACAATGTTCTGTGATCACGATTACAGATTCGCGTGTCTAAGGTGGTAGAAAATTTCGGTTTAAAGTGGGTTTACAAGAAGATCATTACTTTCTAAATACATTGATATTACTTAGTTACGAGGTTGGTCGAATCCGTCCGCAAGAAATCGGGATCCAGGGCTTTTATAGATGCTGGTTGATTTCCCCTTCTCTATCGTCCTTTCTCGAAATTTCGACTTCTCGTTGATTTCTAGAGGCAAAGACGCTTTCCCCTTTCAATCGATTCTTCGGATCGGTAGGCAGTGTTCACAGTTTTGGCTTCCTTACAGCATGTTAAAGCGGTGGAGGGGATGCAGCACTATCTGCCATTATGGGTGAGAGTAGTGATCCCATGGGTGAACCAATTGTTTGTTTGTATATTTTGTTATCAAATGTGAAGTATGTGGACGACATCACGAGTCTTATTGCTATTAAGAATTTTTCTCTACTGATTTTTGTGTTGAGTTTTATATACTTCCATCTATCAGAAACTCCTTGTATTGCCATTTCTATCTATTTAATTGGAACTCAATCAATATACTAGACACAGAACCTAATTACTACAAAAGACTCATTTCAGAGATGTTACAAATTAAAATACACAATAATAATATCAACGTAATGCAAGACACAGAAATGTTAGATAACATATACTTACCGATTTTAGATAAATTGAAACAAAATTAATATGGGCGCGTTGTACAGATGTCACTATCAAAATATAAATGTATTTACTCTGTAAACTTTCGTTCCTGACAGTAATGACGAAACTTTTGACGTAAACACATCTACACAACGACTAACTTTTTTTTAAAAAATTGACAACAACTAACTTTTAACACTTTGTTATTGAAAATCAGGAGGGATTGTTAAATAAAAGTACATTACTAAAGCTCTGTAAAATTATTTCTGTAAAGTTATAATTGTAAACTTATTGTAAGATTAATTCTAATGTAAACAAATACACAAATCTTAGTAGCTGAAGAAGGTTTAAAAATAAATCGAAACGTTTGGGAGAAAAAAACATATTGCATTTTATTTATTGCACAACACCCAGCAAACGGTTCAAACTTGCCCGACTAAAATTGAGAGATTTTTAAATTTTAAATATTAAATAAAATATTTATATACTATAAAAACTTGTCGTTCATTTTCCTGAAAAAAAACGAAATGACTTTCCGAACGATCCAATACTTGCACTAGCGCAAAAGAAATGGAGAAATATGCCATTTCCAACAGCGATAATAAACAAGTATTTATCCGGCTGCTAAAAGATTATTGCAAAGGTCTTGACTTTGGCTAAAGTCTTAAATTTGAAACCACAGAGATTTATAGTGATAAGGTAAGATTTTTTTAAATTCTGCTTCACCACTCTAATTACTCGTACGGATAAATAAATAATCTTAATTACTAATCTTTGGCTAATTCGGCTATGCATAACTCGCTGTCACAAAGAACAATAACAAAAAAACACAAACACGATACAATCATACAAGCACATACTGAATTTCTGGAAGTTCATAAGCAACACATCACCAAAAAACTTGTATTCTTCATTTTGAAGATATCCCACTTATATTTCAAGTATACCTTCCCAGCAAGCAAGCTCACGTAATAATGACGTGATTATGAAGTGATTTTGATGACTACGACGTTAAGTAACATAAATGATATATTATTCTGACGTCTCTTACAATATCAAAAGTTGACGTCGCCGATGTGACGTCATTTAGATGTCGCGTTGACGTCATATATCAACTTATATATAATAATGAATGAATTTCAATATGACATCAATAAAACGATTAAATGAAGTTCTAACAACAACTTTGAGTTAAATTCAACCGTTAATTATAATAATATGTTTATTAATAACATTTGTTTTTTTGAATAATATTATATCTTTAAATACATTATTTATAGATAAGTATAGCCATTTATTTATAGATAAGTAGCCACGTACACTTTAGTAAACTGATTACTTTTTATATATTAAATTTATTAAAAATAACATAATATATAAATATATATTCAATAATAACTAAAGTTTATTGTAGTTACATTTTATAATAAGAACAATTATTATTAAATATTTCTTATTATTAAATAATAAATAAAATGTGTAGAATAGTTTGAGAATAAGTAAAGAAAAATAATTACAAACATGAAATCTTCGGTCATAAGAGCCAAAAATAATTACATTGTACTAAGGAACAAGTGGTCTAGCGGACTGAGTGCAGGGGCTGCGAATATGGAAGTCTCGAGTTCAAATCCCCACCATCACCTTTAGGATTTTTTTCCAGGCCCGGTACCTTTCATCGAGTTAATTAGTTGATTGACACATTGAATCAGATCTCCAAAAATTAATTCAAGTAAAATTTCGAATTAATTTTGTTTCTATAAAGCGTTTTTTTTTATATATCACCGTAATATTACTGCGATGCATTTCGGCGGTCATTTTATTACTGTAATACAGTAATATTACGTGCTATGTGAGATGTTGATACTATTGTTCTTTAAATGTTGTATTTTATTTTTCTTTTAAATTTACAATAACGTCTTTACCATGTTATATTGATAAGACATTTTTGATTATATTCACGTCTACTTGACGTAATATAATAACGTCAATAAGATGTGACATAATCACGTGATATGTACGCCAAAATCACATCATTGTTATGTCATAATTGACGTTTTGCAGGCCAAAAACTGACGTCATTATCACATGAGCTTGCTTGCTGGGTTATACTAAAATAGACGTCAAGACCCAAGCAATTAGCTGACATTGTAATGACGTAAATATACGTGATTTTTGTCACTAATGAATGATTATGACCTAAATCTGACGTTATTTTGAACGTCATAACAATGATGTCAGTATGTACGTCATATGTATACGTCATATATGATGTAACTATTGGTCTTTGGAGTGACGTCAGTTGAAATAAGTGAGTAAGACGTCATAATGACGTTATTTAAATAACACGGTTGTTAAAAATTTGTTTTTGAGTATATATTTATGTATTATATGTAAGATCCCACATAGCACGTAATGTTACGGAAATATCACAGTACAAGTGCAATATAGTAATAATATTAGATATTATATTGTAATACAATATTACAATAATATAATCAATATATTACATTTATATATAATATTGAAATAGTACGGTAATATTGTATTGCATCTTAAGTAGCAAAATATCAATAATGGTTTTTATTATGTCTTATGAACGTTAGAGATGTTTAATGTTAAATACTATTACAATAATGTTATTTACTATTTAGCAAGTTGCATACATTGTATTGTATCTTATATATAATATGATATATATCTTTTGCTACGTGTGTGTTGTTGTAAAAACCTAACAACTTTTGTTTTAAACATAAATGCTTTGTTTTCAAAATGTAGTATATCAACAAAAAACACTTTGTTTGTGTATAACATTTTTACTACATAATAATTATTATATAATAAAATTGATACATATAAATGTGTATATATTTTTATGTGNACATATTTTTTTATATCATTTGGTATGTATTTATTAAAAATTGACTTTAATAATCAGTACATGTTAACAAAAAATTTGTTCTTGCTGAAAAATGTTTTTAAATTATATTTAATAATAATACTAATAATAAGAGAAATAATCTTATCCATTGTTGCAGGCATTTTATTAAAAATATTGCAGTGCAATATTTTTAATTTATTACTTATTTAAGTTATTATTTTATTAAACATATTGCAGTGCAATAATTGTAATTACTTATTTAAATTAATTTTTTATTACAAATATTCTACTGCAATATTTTTAATAAAATAATAATTTAAATAAGTAATAAATGAAATGCGTAGAATAGCTTGAGAATAAGCAGAGAAAAGAATTACATTTTAAGTAAAAAACAAGTGGTCTTGCGGACTGAGTGCAGAGGCTGCGAATATGAAGGTCTCGAGTTCAAATCTCACCATCACCTCAGGATTTTTTCCGGACCTAATACCTTTTATTGAGTTAATTAGGTGATCGACAAACTGAATCAAGTCTCCAAAGATTAATTCGAGTTAAATCTCAAATTAATTCCTCTCTTACAATGTGCCATTAGTTTTTTTTACATATCATTGTAATATTACTGTGATGTATTTTGGCAGACATTTTAATATTATATATTGTGATATTACATTAACATTACGGTAATATTTCTATTATATTGTATTAGAGTGTAATATTGCAATAGAAAAGCAATATTGTGTATGATATTGCAGTAATATTACGTGCTATGTGGGATGTCACGTTAATCACGTTACGTCAGATTAATGACGTAAGTAAACGTCATTAATCTGTCGTCATTTTTGACGAGACAAGCTCACGTCGTCATTACATTACTATCACGTCATAAACTAACGTCGAACTAGTCAAAAACTGACTTTATATTAACGTCATTATAACGTCAGCTGGTTGCCTGGGGATTTTCTTACTATAAGAGGGAAATCTTTTACAGAGTAATATTAATAAGAATATATATTAATTAAATTTATTTAAAAATAACCAGTACATAATCTATACACTTTTTACATTACAGATTTGTAAGTTTTTTTAAATACTTTTATTTTTTTACATATTATTTTAATTTTTAAATATTATATACATTATAATCTAAATATTTAGTGTAAATTAAATGTGAGACGCGAAGTGATTACGTAAAATTAGGTTAGGTTAAGTTAACATTAAGTTAAGAGAATGCTGAAGCGACGAGGACAAATGGCTGCTTCAGCCGCTACACTGTCCAAAACATTGAGCAGAGAGAAGCCTGAGAGCGGCCACGGCCATAAGAATTTCTGTCATAGCTTTTCGTGGACATGGTTCTATTCCGTGCTATGAAAACACCGACGTGGTGGGGATACGCACACAAGCGAGAACCGTCGTCATACATCAACATAATATGTCTGCACACTTCCACGAGCGCACACGGACAACGGTCTCGCTTGTGTGCGTATCCCCACCACGTCGGTGTTTTCATAGCACGGAATAGAACCATGTCTACAAACTTAGCACGGAATAGAACCATGTCCACGAAAAGCTATGACAGAAACTCTTATGGCCGTGGCCGCTCTCAGGCTTCTCTCTGCATTGAGTAAAAAGAATCAGGAGAAAGCGATAATGGAGGCAAATCCGGAAACCGATATACGTCATGGCAGCCATTTTGAGCGACCACTTTTTGAAAGTAAGAGGGTTTCGAAAGAATACTTGAGCGTACAAATTGATGCGTTCTGTATGCAACAGGCTATAAAAACTGTTATAATTAACAGTTGTGTTATTATAAATAAGTGATAGTGTATTGTCAAGCTTGTGATGTTGCAGCAGCAGTTTGACATTATGAGATAACTAAAAAGATAAAGAGAGAAGGCAATAACGAGCTACACCTGATGTTTGGGTAAAATTCTTTTTTAATCCGAGGATTTAAAAAAACAAACGTTTTGATCACTATGGAATCTTCTTCAGTATATCTACATAAAAAAATTACAATAAATGCATGATCTATTCGCGACAATAATAAAGAATATGGATACAGAAAAGATATATATACAGAGTGTCCGACAATTACTTTAAAATCTTTTGTAGGCAGGTAGAAAGAGTAAAACTGAGTCAAAAAGTCCTGAACCATTTTTTTCTATTACATATAATACAGAGTAATTATTAGATTTAGATGATTTAAGAGAGAGAATAACTCGAGAGATAGAACTAATACCGCCGGAAACGTACCGGAATGCGGTTTCAACTGTTTATAACAGATTAGCACATTGCCAGGCTGTTGAAGGGCAACAATTTGAACATTTGTTGTGAATTGTTTGATACAATTGAATATTTTGCCCAAGCTGATCAATTGGAACGAAATTTGCCTTAACTGGCCGGACCCACACGCCACTCTTGTCTTAACTGGCCGGAATGACACGCCACTCTTGCCTTAACTGGCCGGACCCTTAGACCATATATACTTATAGACACGGCTTCAGACAACTATCTTGAAGCAAAGATAATATTATCTACATGACGTCACATGTGGGCAAAGCAAAGACGCGTTTATAGACGGCTTCAGATAACTGCCTTGAAGATAAGATAATATCATCTACGAGGCCGTATTTAGCCATTGCTGAAATGCCCACATGTGACGTCACGTAGATGATATTATCTTTGCTTCACCTTGACTCGTGGATTCATATCTACAGGCCGTGTCTATAAGCAGAGAGAAGCCTGAGAGCGGCCATGCCATTGTAGTTTCTTACGACGGTTTCAACCGCTGGTTTTAGCCGTATTTCCACAAAAGTGGAACTCAAAGGCCGTTCTCCATGGAACTCAAGTCGCAGGTTTCGTGGAACTGATCAATCACGTTGGTCGATTGGCTGATTTGACTCTGCAATTGGTCAATTCCACGAGATTTGCTACTTGCGTTTAATGTAGAACGGCCTTTGAGTTCCACTTTTGTGAAAATACGGCTAAAACCAGCGGTTGAAACCATGTTAAGAAACTACAATGGCATGGCCGCTCTCAGGCTTCTTTCTGCTATAAGTATATATGGTCTAAGGCCGGACCCACACGCCACTCTTGTCTTAACTGGTCGGATCCACACGCCCATAGACTATAATATATAGACTGCGCGTTCCCTACCTTTGCCATGTTAAGAAATTGTCTTCAACGTTGAGAGAAACAGCTGGTGTTGAACAGTAGCGTCATCTCTGTCTAGCAAAGTAGTGGGGGAAGAAGAAGTCTTCGCTGATTGATAGAATAGTAGTGGAAAAGTGGGAATAGAAAAATAGTGGGGATAAAGAGGAATGAAAGAGATTAAGGGGTGATAGTAGATTAGACGATATGAAACAGTTTGCTTTGCGCACAATAGAGAATATTAGGGGAAGAGAAATATATATATAAGAAATATAATACTAATAAAATGACACTAATTCGCTTATAATAATTACACACCTATAAAAAGTAGGGTGCTTTCCAACTACGTACACAGGCGACACTGTGTTACACAGTGTCGCCTGTGTACATAGTTGGAAAGCACCTTATGTAACACTGTTCATTAGTGTAAGAAAGAGCATATCAGTGCATCTCACTCACACTAGTGGACACTGTGTAAAACAGTGTCGCCTGTGTACGTAGTTGGAAAGCACCCGTAATATGCGAGTTTTTCAGCGATTGCTCCAGTCCGCATACACAACAACAATTCACCATTTTGTCAATTTTCTTGTAAAAGATTCTGATTCTGACCACAATAATCAACTTTGTCAAGATCGCAACAGCCAAACCCGTGGCTATATTGAATTTTAGCCCCACTACTACTTTCATTATATCCCACCACAGACATTGATAGACAGAGAAAGAGTTACTATTTAAAGTATGTTGTTTCTCTCAACGTTGAAGACATCTTTTCAACCAAGCGCGCAGTCTATATATTATACGTCTATGCACACGCCACTCTTGCCTTAACTAGCCGGACCCACACGCCACTTAACAAATTGTTAATTTCAAACCTTTATAACTCAAAAAGTACTTTATGAAAAAATGTTTTATTATAGTGTTTTGGAAATCTCTCGAGATAAGCTATAAAAATTTGCAATAAATAAATGTAGGGTAGGTAGGCAATAAAATGTAGGTTTTTTTAAATGTTCTATTTAAAAAAATAAAGTTGATCTTGAAATGACCTTAAAGGACATGGTCAAGATCAAAGTCAATGCCATCATCTTACTCCTCGCTTGAAACCATACAACTTTGCTATTGGACAATTTCTCCAAAATGCATTCTAACTTAAGATATTAGGGGGGTCCGATACTTTTCGATGACCTTGTATATACAATGATGTGGACTTACTACTTGGATAATCTTGCCTGGGTTCTGTTGCGTCTCGTAGCTCGTGCGGCTTAGCTGCTAGGTGATTGGCGGCGGTTCGCTTCGAACCGGTGCGGCTGGAGCTGGCGTGGATGGCCCGGTCGGCTTGTTCTCTTTTTGCACTTAACTCTTTATGCGCACTTAAACTTTTTGTCAGGCACTCACTTGTCGCGAATTCGCTGCGGCACTCCCGGGGAAATCAGCAGTTTTTCGAACTCCAGCCCCGAGAGTCCCGTCTTATATACATTTTCGAGTAAGCGAGTGCTCACCGAATTTCTTCCAATCGGAAAACTCGATTGAGCTTCGCTGGTTCCTATTTGTTAATTAGTTGGTCGGGTAAACTTATGAGATCGCCAATCGGCGACGATCTCTTGCCTTGGTCGGCTTGTCCGATTTCCCGGAGAAGGGAAAAGAGAGAGTGTTGGTTTTCGATCACGCCACCTAAACCCTTTGCTATTTGTTTATAATAAAGTTTTTGTGGATTATTCATGGCGTCGGAGTTCTGTTTGCTCCGGCTGCTCTAATTTTTATGAGCGGTGTTCTTTCTGGCCCGGAGATATCCGGGTTTGTTTAGGATGTTTAAACAATAAGTTTTCTTGCTCGTTATCGTAAAAGTTCGGGTTATTACTAGGCGCGGTTTATCTTTTCGAGCGCCGATGGGATTTCCGTTTGCTTTTCTGTCGTCTGGAGTCCAAGTCTCCAAACGATAGGAGGTCTGCTCGGATTATTTATTGCTTTTATTATTTACTGAAAGGAGAGTCCGATACACCTGGGAAAAAGCTGTTGAATTAATCACTTAATTTGAAGTTGTCGCTGATTTCAATCTCTCGTTCACTTACCGCAGCCCAAGGTGTGACGTTGACCCATTTTAAGAAAAAATGGTCAAGGTTGGTGAGATTCAGGCTAGGGAATGAGGCAGGAGAGAGAAAATACTGGGAGAAGAAGGAAGAGAAGTTGTGTAGATTGTGTGGGGGAGGAAGAAACGTAGGAACACATTTGGGAAGAATGTAGGAGTTGGAAGGACGGAAGGGAGAGCTGGCAGGAAGCGGTGGTGTGGGTTTTAGGACAGAAAGGAGAAGGGGAATTTTGGCTAAAGGAGCTGGAAAAGGAAAGGAATGGGGAAGGAGAGAGAGGAAAGTGGGGTCACGGACATATAGGAAGATAGAGGGAGAGACAGGAGTTGGAGAGGAAGGAAGAAGTGGAGAGGAGGGGGAGAAGGGAGGGAGTGATTGGGAGCACGGGAGGGAGTAACGGGGGAGAAAAAGAGAGATGGAAAAAGAGGCGAGAGGAAGCGGAAGTCTGGAGGGAGGATGTGTGTGTGTGGAGTGAGTAGATGAGAGGGCGAGGATATTCGGCCTCTCATTGGCTCGAAGGAGTAGGTTAAGATTAGATGTAAGTGCGTAATGGATAAGACTAGATGTAAGGTGTATGGCTAAGAAATGATTAGTATTAGATGTAAGTGCGTATTAGCTAAGATTAGATGTAAGGTGTATTGTATTGTTAAGAGAACATGTAAAGGAATAGGGCGCTTTGTAAAAGTTTTGGGAACGTTTCTTTAAAAAACGCCTTGTAAGCCCGGTTTGCCGAGAATCAATAAATTATCTACTACTATTTACTAAAAGGGAAATTTGTTATGCGTTGGCGCGTCGCGTTGCAAGAAAAAGGGGACCGTGGAGTCTCCAGGATGTAACACATGTGTATATATATATATATACACGTATAGTTTCCGCTCAACATCCTGGGAACGGCTCGTAAAGCCTGATATATTTCTTGGTTTAATTTTATTGTTTAAAAGTGAAATAGTTCTTGCATTAAGCAAATGCAAACTTTTGATAACATTTTCACTTTTCCTCGTCTGGTTTAGACAGAACAATGCTATTTCTCTGAAAGTATTTATAAAAAATAAATCTCTCATTTTTACATTGACGATTAAGTCTATGTGTACATGAAAACAAAAAATTTGTTATAATTTACTTAAACTATATACTTTGTTTAAATTTGCTAAAGAATGTGAGAATTACAAAATTTATTAATACTCCAACATTAAAACACAAGTACCTATTATGTATATATATATACCAGTAATGCTTCACAAAAGAAATTGTTATTTAATAAAACATTTCTGATTAGTTATCATCATATTCATGTACGTTCATGATAAACAAAATTTATTCCTTAACTGATGAGGTGCAGCCACGCCAAGTTTTTTTGCCTTAATTATTTTTTAGGTTTCAACTTTTCACAAAAACCAAAGCTTAACTAGTGATACAATGATTTTATATTTGTTAGTTTTTACATAATGTGTTTAATTAATATATATTAATATATATTATTTTATATAATGTTTTTAATTAAAATGTACACAAGTGTACTTGGTGCTATGTTTGATATCACTTTTTTTTGTAAAACAGATTTTGTAGAGAAAGATATGTTTGTTTGGCGGGTATTTGGTGTCTTTTTTCCCTTTTTTAAAAAGGTAAGTTTTACGAGATTATTGATACATTAGAGAGACGCTTCAATTACATTTGATTGATTAAATCCATATATAACATATATAACGTATATAACGTATATAACGTATTGTAAATATCATATTGTTATAGAAATAAAAATTCAAGTCAAATTTAATGAAAACTATGCTAAGCGTGTGACTTTTCTTATCGCGTCAATTTCTACTAAGCAGCATACTAAGAACGCGTTTGGACATGGACAATATTAATGAAACTTGGTTATGTTCGATATTAATTAAAAATAAAGAGTTTATTTTTATTTGATATTTCGTAGCGCGATCTTTAATTTCATACTGGAAAATTAAATAAGTAAGACAACGAGTATATATGTATTAAACACGTATTTATTCAATTAAATGCAATTGAAGCGTCTACCTAATTTATATCTCGCTAATTGGATCTTTTATTCTTATTATGTTATATAATTATATTTTACAATTATATACAATATTATTTTACATAATTCTACATAATAATTTCTATATAATAATTTTTAAGTAATCATCTCCCGACCCTTCCCCTGCTTCTTCGACGGAATTTCCCTGGATTGTTAGAGGTTTTCGCCATTTTCGTTGTTGCCATCATTATCATCATCATCATCATTTCCGTCTTTGTCGTCGTTGACATTTTCGACGACCTTGTCTTCTTTCTCATCGTCGTCGTCGTCGTCGTCGTCGTCGTCGTTGTCGTTGTCGTCGTCGCCGGTATCGTTCTCGCTTCTCTCGATCTCCGACAAGCGAACTGTTTCCCGCTCGTGGAGATCGTCTTCCATCTCCGCTTCCATCCGCCTTCTTTGCAGTTTTTCCGTTTATTGTCGTTGCTCTTCTTCCGCTTCTGCCTGTTGAAGGTGGTCAGGCAATGTCCCTGGCGGATGCCTGATATGCAGTACCATTTGCACTTCATCATCTGAAACAATTAATATATATATATATATATTCTATTTTCTCTACATTTCTTATCATAATGTTTTAAATATTTAGATAGTTTTACTTACCAGAATCACAGCGAGAGGAGCAGCTACAGGAAGGGCAGGAAGAAGCTCTGCTTCTTCTCTACGCGCTCTTCCTAAAATTTGAAAAGATTAGTTAATATATTTTTTATTTTAGCGTTAATAATTCCTGTTTTACTTACGCAAATGAGATTCGTTTGCTTCTTCTCAAACCGGCTCTCGTTGTCGCCGTAGAGAAAGGCGGCGTCGGCCGCATTGGCGCTACTCGTGCTATCGGCCGAGATTCCGTGCACGGCACAACGGGGTACAATCGGCGTCGCGTTCCGGGGCACGCTCTCCACCTCACTCGCATCTTGCTGCTGCTGCTGCTGCTGATGCTGTTCTCGAGGAGCAACAGCAAGACGAGCCACCCACGCCTGTGGTGTTCGCACCATCTCTGGCTCGACAATTTTGTTTGCTAAAATGAGAATTATTTGCTCACTATTTAGTAATTTTTAACCATGCAAACTTACAAAGTTATAAAAATTTGTTACTTATTATCGTCATCTACCATGCGCGCGATTAGTCCACGCACGTCTTCCACCTCGTGGTTAAACGCTGTGCGAAAGTTTGTCACTTTGCACGCAATGCAGCAGGCGGCGATCTTTATTGAAGAATTTCGCGGCCGTGCATCGACGCGAGAAGCGAGTTCGATACGCGATATACAAAATTTCTAAATACTTCAATGTTATCCCTATCGTTTGCTATAAATAGTGTTAGTCCGCGTAAATCTTCTAACAAGGGGTTACATTGTATCGTAAATATAATATCTCTAATATCACTTGCGGCCATTTTTAATACAAATATTTTTTAAACTGCGCTTAGAAAATAGTACTTACACCGAGATAAAATCTCACTAAAAAACAACGAGTAAAGAAACTCAGAAAGAACTCACTGAGAAACACTCTGGTACTTGCTCTGAACTCAGACTGTGTTTTGTTCTCGTTGTAGCAGAAGTTTTATATCCTGTTTCATCCCCAAAAATTGCGAAGTGAGAGTTGAACTAAGATGTCACAAATTGACAAACCGTCTGTTACTCAGAAATACTATAAAGTTTTTATCATTTTTTGTCAGCGGAGAAAAAAATTTGGTTTTGCTTCTCCATAAAGTTGACATTGATTTTATAAGCCAAAACAGATACACAGATGAAGGTGAACCTAAAATGTCACGTGTTGGCATTGACCGTCTGTTTACTCAAACGTAGTTTTCTGCCGTTTTTGTCAACGGGGTAAAACGCATCCTTTAGCTGCGATTCCATAAAACGGAGATTTACAGTCCTGAGCCGCAATAAACAGCCGATGGACTCGCGATATATGAACTTTAATTTCTGACTTTAAGATTGCACTATGAGAAACTTTCTCGAAGATTTTTTGAGATAGACACGCACGTCAAAACACGTTGCAGCAAATTGCGCGATATAAGAACAACTTATCAATATATCAAAGAATTTTTCATTTATTTTCTATGCGCGCGAATGGCGCAAAAAGTTTGTTTTAATTTTTGTTTTTCCAATAAAGCACATAGGACAGGTTTCGGCGGAAGAAATAAAACACAATATATATTGTGACGTTTTCTGAGTTCTTACGAAGTTCTCGCGTCGCCCCGCCCGAAACGGAAGTATGAAATCGGGACACGGACGGAAGTCCGCGAGATCGGGAACGTCTGTATCGGCAGGAGAGAAAAGAGTTGTAAAACGAGCACACCACTGCGCCGAGCCGACGCTCCTTTGTAAAAATTCTGGGCGCCAGACGCGTGACCGCGTCAAAATCTGCGTCGCTCGACACAACGGGCCGACTAGCTCTATTTGAACGGAGAAGGGTTGGGTTTGTACGATAGATAACCAAGGCTGTCCCGAACGAATCTCGGATTATACTTGCAATTAACCACACTGCAGATAGGAGTAACAATTAACAATTTATTATAATACCGCGGAGTAGAAGAGACAACTTTGCGAAAAAGAAAAAGAAAATACAAAAAGAAAGTTCACAAATATGATAAGGCGAGTTTGCTCTGTCGCGGCAGTAATTAACAACAAAAGAAGGTGAATAAAAGAAAATAACAGAATTACGATGACAAATAACAATATGCTCTTTACAGAAACGCAATCGATCGCAGGACCAACTTTTTATAACGACGCGTGACACCGGGAACGCTACGACGCATGATAAAATAATAATAAAATAATAATAAGTATTTAGATACCAGTTTTAAGCATGCAAAAACTAAAGTAATTTTAATGAAAGCTATAAAACAAAAACAAAAAAACAAAAAAAAGTTACAAAACCACCCTAAACTTCTTTAATGACTGATACCTTGACGCGGCAAAAAGTATTAAGTATGGCGTTATTAATGAAGCAGTTAATAAAGCAATAGATATATGGACCGTTTATTTTGAAAGTGGTGTAAGTCCATTTTTGAAAAAAATGAGATATCACGTAATTCATAATTCATAATTGACAGATATGTTAACCTATAAGTTTCTCGAAACAAAAGAAAAATGAACTTACACCACTTTCAAAATAAACGGTCCATATATATATATATATATATATACAACAAAATTCAGTCTTGCAAACAATTAAATAAATTCTATAAAAATGTTCTCATAAAATAAGTGAAAAATAGATGAAACATTTGAACATTAAAATTCTTATGTATTTATTACAATTGCCTGAATGTTTATGAGTACTTAATATCAAAAAATACACAGATCAACATAGATAAAAAAAATTTGGAAGAACAAACAGTACACAATTTAACTCATATTAGTGATAAAAGTTCTTGAATGACATTTCCCTTGCAAAATAACCCTCATTTAAATCCGCCATTTAGAATTTTTTTTACTTCTGATCTGAAAATTCATAGTCACTGCCCTAAAACCATATGTATATAAACTTTTTTATATACTTTGAGCTACATTTTATCTCTTTGATTTGCCATATTGGATCCGCCATTAAATATATCGTAATTTTTGCAATGCCACCTTCAAGAAAATATTCTCCCAAGTATTTAAAAAAAAAGTGTCTAATTTGCTCCAAAAATACGGTGTCGGTAGATTTTTGTCCATAAAACGGCACTTTTTTCCCACTGTGCGTCGTTGCGCTGACTTCACATAAACTCTACGTTACTAGGCAGCAGGATAGACAACGTACCAAACATTGTAGTCAAAGCTTTTGAAAGTATGAAAGCGGCGAAAGAGATTACTCTAGTAAAATCGTGCACTTACAACTCGGCGTGCAAAGGCGGGTCGCAAGGCGTAATATCTACGCCGTCAGACTTACTTGATTCCTCAGGGACTGGTCGGGCTTACGCCGCGTGCATGCACGGCGCGAAGCTCTCGCCGAATTCCCGTCACTGGTCTCGATGTAATTCAGCAGCCAATTATAATGCAGCAAGCACGTGCCAATTAGCACACCTGAGTGAAGCGCTCACGAAATCGGAAGAGCTAGTTCAATTTAGAACCGAAAATAACTGTAAAATTTGCCTGTTTAAAATGGCGAGTCCGCCGTGGAGTTCGCCACACGGAACGAGAGCTATGCACTCTCCGATCCGATAGATCTCCCAGTACGGTACGACAGGTTTCTTCGATTCGATACGATAGCGGTACGATATTTCTTTTTCGTTCGATATAATGGCGGCACTCTTCTAATTATCGCTACGATAATCTGCTCGCTCTTCAAGGCGGCAGAGATCGAGACTGTACAATAAACCCCAGGCAAATTCTAACGACCGAGCTCATACTAGCTGACGCGACGGCGTATTCAAGGTACGCTCGCGACTAGCTGAACGATGCCCGTCGCAAAAAGTTCGCGGAGAAGTAAACAAACGCGCACCTGGGACGTGTGCGAACGTTCTCTCTTTTGTTGCTCTTCCGAATCGCACACCCTTCACTCTAGGCAGATCACTCGGAAAATCCACACCAAAATGCTTTAGAAAATGTAATAGCGATACGATAGAGTAGCGTGCAATGTCGCAATTAGCGACTTGACTATCCAAAAAAGAGCGTGGTAAATATGTTAGATTGCCAGGTAGCGGTACGATAGATCGGTACAATAGTCAGTACAGCAGCAGGTGACAGGTAAGCTGTAAATATTACGCAGGACGAAAAACATTACGATAGCGTTAGGTTGATGATACGATAATCAATCCGGGATTCGGTACAATACCCGGTACGGTATTCGGTACGATGATCGATACGATACCCGGTACAGAATATGGCGGTCGCGAAACGATACGATAGACAAACATTTTTACACGCAAAACACAACAAAATGACCAGGATGCTACTTGGCGCGTTACCGGAACTCCAGGGCTTGTAATACTCAATAAAGTAATTACGCGAGACACACTTAAACCTACAAACTAATACCACGAAGCCCCGTGAAGTCCGATTCTAGCCGCTGCCGAAAATTCAAAATTATGGCGAAGATTATGTCCTTGCCGGTATCAACACGCGAGATTCAGCGACTAACCTCGACACAATACTCGAGTAACGCGGATTCGTGGCTCACAATTAAACGAGAGCACCTCACCGTACGTCGTCGTCGCTCTCCATCTAGAAAATTCGCTAAGTTCGTCGTTGGACGCTAGATCGTCGGGAGTGCCGCCAGTGCGTCCGTCCCGTTCGGTAGATAGCGACCAAGAGAGCGAGGATCGCGATCGATTTGGGGTCGATGCGTCTGAGCGCGCTAGGGTCGCATAGGGTAGGTCGCTGCGGCCAATCAGGTCGCGAGGGGCGCGACACGCGACGCGATGCTCGCGCTCGGCGATAGGATCCGCGGCCGCGAAATTCAAATAGATTACCGAGCTCTCACTAGCGAAAATGCAAGCAGCAGATATTTCCAAGCGTTGGATTCCGCAGATTTAACAAAGATGCAGCATATGGTAGCCAGTGTTTTCCGTTATCTAAATAAAATTATCTAGATGTTTATCTAAATGTGATAATTGTTTTATTTTATCTTTATCTAAATAATTAAAATATATGACATCTTTATCTGTATCTCAGATAAAAAAAGTAGTATCTTTTGTAAATTATCTAAGATAATGAGTACGCACTTTGAATGTGACTTTTCAGTACAGGATAACAAATAATCGTACCTCAAAGAAATCGTTTATCCAATAGCATATTTGAAAAACTATTGTTTTTAAAAACTAAAACCTTATAATATATTTACACCCCGATTGCCAAATGATAGCAGTATGCCAGCAGTATGCACGCAGGTTTAATCAGCAATTTGCAGCAGATTTTACTCAGCTGTGTCATCATAGTGAGTGAATTATGTAGGCACGATACGTAAAGAAAACAACANAGCAAAAATATAGAAATAAATGAAGAATAAAATGACAATAGCACGCTATGCTTCAAATCTGCTACATTTTTTGAGCAAGTTCTGCTTGATTGATGCAATAATATTTGCATCACGGCATGACATATTTATATTCTTTTTTTTTCTGTTTTTCTGTCGACACTAGTTGAAATAACAGATTATGTTTGAATGCTGGCTACATTGTACTGGCATAATGTGTTATTGCAAACTTTTCAAAATATGATTACTCAGTCTTGGTTATCTGGGCATTAACCTTATATATAGAATAAATGTAACTTACTTATTACATACTTATAATATGCTTATTATATTCAAATGTATATTATATTAAATATAATGTATATCAAAATATATGCTTATTTTCTATAGATTTTCTTGAGATGTATTATTTAATTTCCTAACTTCTTTAATATCTTAAAATTATCTAGATAAAAATCTCAACTAAATCATCTTTTATCTAGATATGATCAAATCGGATTATCTTTATCTTATCTGAAATACATACGTATATGTTTTATCTAATCTGTATCTAGATTATTTCAAATTATCTAAGCGCAACACTGGCGGTAGCGCAGCAGGATAGCAGTTGCAGGTTAGCAGCGAAGGTTTGCAGCAGGCCTTTCCGGTGCGAAAGGAAGGTCAAAGCTGTCTCCATCGTTGTGTGTTCGTATTTCTTCCTCGGCTACCCAGCGCTGAGGTTCGCTGTCTTCGTCGCAGTCCTCTCCAGCGCCGCTTGTTCTGTGAGACTCACCCCTCTGGCCGTCGTGCGAGTGCTTAGCTGCGACTCCACGCACGCCCTTCTCTCTCGCTTTCTTTCGCCTTTATCCAACAATCGACGGCTCCGGATACCTTTTCCAGTAGTATGTTCTCGGTGTAGTAAGGCGCCAAGAGCACACAAAAAAAAAAAAATAAAATAAGCGACTAAATCTAGCGCACGCAAGCAAGTCCTGGAGGATCTTGGCGCTTCTTAGACGACTCGCACTCCCGGGCTCCCGCGATTATTCGAGCTTTTTGTGGCGAAGGAGGAGCGACGCGATTACTACGTCACAATACAGGGTGCGTCGCCAAAATCCGGACAAATTTCAATTTGATATTTCCTCCGTTCAGTACCATTGGCAGATGTCGCGATTGGCATTCAAATAGCTTGACGCATGTACTAAACTACCATAACTTCGAAACAGTCGCAATGTTGAAACCCAGTGCG
>NW_018020718.1:43641-46572 GCF_002006095.1 Pseudomyrmex gracilis
CAGACATCCAAACGTCGCATCATTGAGAGCCGCTATTGTATCGGCATTCACCGATATGGACCGTGACGCATTAAAGCGTGCCTGCGTACGATTCAGACCGAGAATGGAGGCGATCATTCAAGCAAGCGGGGGATATATTGAGTGAATATATTATTTATGGCCTTACAAACAATGGAGCTAAACAAATTTTGTAAATCTTTTCATTGTAGCAATAAAACATATTTAGAAAAACATATATAATTTGTCCGGATTTTGGCGCCGCACCCTGTATATATTGTGACGTTTTTTATGACTGGTATCAAATTCTAGCGTCGCTCCTCAGCAAACAGAGAGTCTATTACGGGACTCAGGCGGACATCCGCAAAAATACAACGATTTAATGGCAGGATAGAAAAAGGTGTTCTGAGCATTCACCGCCGGGTCGAATCGACGAATACCAGGATGTAAATTAGGACGCCAGATACGTTTTCGTATCGAACTCAGCGTCGTTCGGCACCGCAGACCGACTAGCTCGTGTGTAGGACGGAGAGGGGCTAGATTGATTACTGATTTTTAAGGCAGGCTGTCCCGTAAGCCTACAACTCGCGCGCGATAAATGAAATAAGAGACCTGGTTAATAACAACAACTTATAACAATTTATTACGACATGTAAAACAGAAAAAAAGGGAAACAAAATAATAAAAAAAAAAAATATAAGCCGTAAAGAGAGTTTCGGGGCGCACTCACGGAAGAACCGTGCGACTAACTATCGCAGAAATTAACGGCAAACCGAATAACTGCTTAGCTCCGGAAGGTCGCGAGTATCGAAACGATGCCTGAGTCGCTATGCAAAGGTGGTCACCCACTCGCCGCCAAGAGCGCTGATCCGACTGAGCAAAAGGCACTGGTCACCCTTAATCGAGAGAAAGCAAGGCATGCAGTTCGAGCTCGCAATACAGTGCAGGCGATACAGACGAGATAGTGCAAGCAGGCACGACGCATATGCGGCGCAAAAGCAAATCGAAAGAAAATCTAAGCCGTCGGGTTCGCTCGCTCGACGCAAAGCTTCCACCGATTTCACAATCACGTTTCGCCACCGTCGTTATTTAAGCAAGAAAAATGCGCTTTCTTTTAGCATCTGCGAGATAAAGCCAAACGGAGTCGTCGGACACTTTTATTACGCTCACTGCAAGTCGCTGTGAACGATCAGACCGGAAGATTCACGTCTTCCGATTACGAACGTAAAAGAGGCGGCAGTAAGACAAACGCAGCGAAATCTTCTTGAGGAACCGACGACGAGTACGAAAAACACTGTCGAAATCAGTTATAATAATGAACGGCTCAGTACGGATTAAGCTGGAAGGCTCGAATGAATATCGCCAGATAATCACTACGGAAACTCATCCGAAACGCGGTCGATTAATTTATTTTACGCGAACGAAGCAAGCGTAACTAGACACACGTTAACAGACTTACAATTCGTAATAAAAAAAAACAACTAACCAGCTGACCACCGGTATGCGACGGTATTTACGCGTTGTGATAGCGATACGATACGGCCGTCGCAACACACTTCGACAACAACGGGACAAAGAAAAAAGAAAAACATACGTCAAAAGAACTTTGCACACTACACGCTACTTGGTACGCTACCGCATCTCCAGGGCTTGACGATATTTGCAAAAATATTAATTACGCATGCAATAATCCTACGAATAGCTGCCACAAAGCCCCGTGAGAGCCAATTCTAACCGCCGCCGAAAATTCCAAAAAAAGCGAAGGACCTGTCCTTGCCACAAGTACACAAAACGCGAAAATCGGCGATTAACCCTGGCACGATGCTTTGGCAACGCGGATTCGTGGCTTACAGAATTGAAACGGGCACCTCACCGTCGTTCGTTGTTTTCCGCCATCCATCCGTCCTTATTGTCCTCGGCTGCACCCCAGGGGCTCGACAGCTCTTTGGCACCGTCTCGGCTCAAACACCACACCGAAGCACGAGAGTCACGGCACGAGAGACTATGTTACGCGGCACGACAATTTATCAAACGCACGGGAGCCCGCAAATGCGTATACGTTCGGTACAGCTGATCGCGACCAAGAGAGCGAGGATTTCGCTCGATAAGCGGTCGATATGCCGGATAGCGCTGAGGTCGCGTGGGGTAGGTCGCGTCGACCAATCGGGTCACGTTACGCCGTGCGGCTCGCCAGCTCGCTCTAGGCGGCAGGACCAACAGGCCGCGAAATTCGAACGCTCGCAGGATCTTGTGCGTCAACAAAATGCAGCGGCGCAAGTAAAAATGCAACAGGACGGGATAGTATCTCATGACAAGTAGCAACAAAACAAGCTCAAGAAACAAAGCAATGCAGTTGCAGGATCGTAATAGCGCTGAAGTTGTCAGTGGAGAGCCATTCGTTGACGGTCCGTTCCGCCGTTCCTCTCATTCCACTCGGTCGTCTCGTCGACTGGCGCTGCGCTGAAAGACCGCGTCGCTTTCCTGGCGAGGCCTCTTACATGAAGTGCTCTGCGTTCACCCCCGGTGATCTTGATAGGATCCACAGGCAGCGCCTCCGTTTCAGCTCCTCTCTCTCTCTCTCTCTCTCTCTCTCTCTCTCTCTTTCTCTCGTACTCAGCAGCAGGTAAACGTCGTTGAAAAATCCCACGATGATCGTCGAAACAGTGAGGCGCTGATGTGACATAACATAAGAAAAAAATAAAATACAATACTAATCTAACAGAACGCAACCAAGCTCTGGAGGATTTTGGCGCTCGTGTACCAGCTCGCTTTCTCGGGCTCCCGCGAAAATTATAACTTTTGTGACGAGAGAGAAACGACGCGGATACCACGTCACTATATGTATATATACACAGTTTGTCCGGAAAGTTCCCGGACTGATTTTTTCTAGCGCGGGTAAGCGGCGCTATCGAGCGGTCAACGCTGGAACTACTT
>NW_018020718.1:47242-57027 GCF_002006095.1 Pseudomyrmex gracilis
AGTGTAAACTTGTTTAATAAACCATATCTTTCATTTTCGATTTTTAATTCACGTAGTCCGGGAACTTTCCGGACAAACTGTGTATATATATATATGGTATTTATTTTATAGAAAAGACATTATATATATATTTTCATTTTTATTCATATTGAAATATATTTTTGTATACAAGTAAACCGAGAGAAAATAGTACTTCTAATGCTTTGCTACAATAATTTGAACATTGTCCAAACAAAGTGTACAAATTTCTAGAAATACCCAAGGAAAATAAGTATCTAGAAACGGTAAATTTTTAAGTTGCGTCTGTACACTACGTTCAATATTGCTGTAATTATCTTTAATTGTTAATTTGATAAAAAATACGTTTATATAGGCTTTCGGGAGTAACAATTCTGTTTCTTGTATTAAATACTTGAAACATTTGCTAACGCTAGATGCTAACGTATCCATATACGCGTCAACACATTGCGCTATATTCTGCAGTCCGAGAAATGTTGGTTTTTGCATAACAACGAAAGCGACAAATATCTTTCGCTTCTTTGCTCTGGAACAATCCAAATCTTCTGCCTCGCTGTTAGATGTTTCCTCCCCTCCGGACTCTTTGTGTGAAATTAATACGGCCTTCGCTCCATATGCCGTAGTAAATGCGATTGTGATATTATTATTTATTACAATCGGTTCCGTCTTGTATTTGCCTCCGTTCAAGTACAGGTTTATTAACGGCATGGTATCTTGCAATTTTTTTCACGCGTCAGAATCGAGCCATGTGGTATTTGTTCCATTTCCACATAAATTAATAGCAAGATAAAAAATCCGTTCTTTACATCCGGGAGCAATCCTACTTGAATTCTCTTTGTATGCGAATTATTCAATCCATACACGGTGGAAAGCAACATCTCTCGTCTCTCATTTTGCTTCTCGATGATTCTCGTGTGCGATTTTGAACTGGATTCGAATTGCTGTTGATGTTTTTCACTATTCACCGCCATTTCTTCACACTTTTCACTTTACCAGATATTACTACTACGAGTAATAAGATACCTCGAGCGTCAGACGCAGTTGTTTGCAACAAAATAATGATCAGAATGTACTTACACCACTCTATTTATACCATTTTTGCCCTCTTGTACGCATGAGTAGCTTATTTTACCACCGCTCCTTCCGTTTTATACGACAAATTAACAATAATAATAATTTTCTCATTTATAAATAATTTTTATCCACGTATTTTATCCATTTACTTTGTGTAGCTACTCACACATGTGTGCATATGAGTGTGAAACATAAATAAACAATTTTTTCAAATGGATTCATTTTTATAAACATTTTAGTATACATTGAATATCCATTTATCGAAAACTCTCGTAGAATTTTCTCGAAGTTTCTCGCACGAACAAGTACGCGCAGGCTTAACGGACGGTTTGTCGCGAGTCATAAATCGTTTTTTATCTTCAAACAAAATTATATTCTTTTTTTTACATCGGCACGCTTTTCTCACCTCGCACGAACAAGTTCGCGCAGATGAAAATCGTTCAGAAAAAATCTGTAACGGCTATCTAGAAACATAAATTTATTTTTTATATTACAACAGAACTCACGCAAAAACTCTAACTTTTTAGTCACAGATTTACGTCGTCTACTTCTATTTCGGTTTCTATTTCGGCTAGATGCCCTCCAACTCTGCTCCGCATTCATTGGGAACCATATTGTATCAGACGCTCATTGGTCCTTCTCGGGACCGACGTTCTCCCGCCCTGACACTTCCTCCCTACACCGACGCCAGCTTGCTCTCATACACGTTTGAACGTACGAGGCAACAACATCGGAGCGACACCAACAGCATTATCAGTTACGCTTCAAGACGGATTTTTCTCAATAAACATCTCTACTCTTTTAATAAAGAATTACTTCCTATCCGAACATTCTCGAACTTTCCTCTCCCTTCTTACACAAATTCCTAAAAAAAAATTCAAATACATATTTTTAAAACTTTATAAAACATTTATAAAAAATTTATAGGGTCAAAAATCATGTCACATTTCTATCCCCTCCAATGGGTATGGCCAAACTGAAAGGGAGGGAGAAACCACTCTGATGGGGCAATGGCGCCAGTTGGGATGGGGGAACCCGTTGAAGGGAGTTTGTTGTGACGCACCATAAGTATTCACATACTACTTACCTGAACTCAATCTCTAATGTATTACTGCGATATAGAAATGTACATTATGCATCGTATGTTAAATTATTTTAGGCAAAGCCCTTCTCCCTGCGGGAAGGCAAAGCCCCTCTGCTTACACGTGTCATACAAACAACATATTTACTTCAGAAATTGATAGTGTTAGAAAACAAAGAATTTATTTACGAAAATTTTTTTGTTTCTAACTCGAAAACTAAAGGCGAGCGGCGGTAACATCTATAGAGAAAAGTTGTTCGAAATAACGTCCTTAACAACATATTTCAAGCTTATTAAAATCGGTGAGGAGGCCCACTTTGTAAATAATTAGGCAAAAATATATTTTACTCAATATATTCAAACAATATGTGTTTTCAATTCTAGTTCAATTTTGACACAGTCGGTTTTGATGTTTTTTCACATACAACATAGAGTAAAAGACCCAATTACTGTCACAAACGATAAACTTTGGCATGATTGAATTGTTTTTATTATTTATGTATCTCAAACATGTGTTTTTCTTCTTATTTGTTATTATTCAATGTCTCTAATATAAGAAAAAAATAATACGTTTCTCAAAATCTTTATTTTTATTTATAAAGTCAATCATTAAAAAGGAACGATGTGAGATTTATTACTGTCACCCCTAAAATATAGTTGACCTAATTAGTGACACCCCAATTGCTGTTACTTGACCAAATACTGTCATGAAGAACCTAATTACTGTCTCCTAAACTAACTAAAGATCGAATTCTGGTATTAACAAACAACATTTGGCAATACTTTTGTGTTGTAGATTTCTATAAATAAAAATTATATTACATATTGTAAGGACGTTAGTTTTTAATAAAAATATATATTTGTTATACAGTATAATTGATACAAACGACAACGGCAACGTATAATAACGATTCGACTATGATTATTTCGACTCGACTATGACGACTTCTACGCAACGACTTCTTTTTCCGACTGTTCCGATCGACGGTTTTTTACTCGAGTGTTTCTCCTTCGCTGGCACACCTCTCGCTCGACGATTTTCTCCAGCCCTTTTTATCACTCGTTTTTCACGTGATTTCGGCAATCACATGACAGCGCAGCAACATGCGCGCGAGTCGTCGATTGTGGCCACCCGGTATGTGGCGCCGCCGCACAGCTGATATCTTACAGCTCGGCCGTCCTGCATTCAACTTCGTCTCGAAGTTCTGGCCCATCACAAAATTTTTTTTTTTAAACAAATAAACAACTTAAATCTAAATTTAATTCCAACACCTTATAAGCTTAATTGTTAAATGCGACATTATGAAAATCTTTTCCGCAAAGCGCAACATATCTACATTCTCTTTATTCTTTTTCATATCTCATTATCTTTGCCTTATCGCAAATTAGAAAGGACAGAAAGTAGGTTTTATATTTTTTTTTTTCTCTTCACAGAATTCAAATATCAAAATTTTTATAAAATCTAAACAATATATAATAATTTGAGTACCCGACACCAATCGCAAACGCTATAAAGACCTAAACTAATATTATTGAATATCGATACAACAAAATTTCACTTTTTCTTCTTCTTCTCGGGCCGTTGGTTTACATCCGCAACCTCTCCGGTTAAAGCGTTGTCGTTTACCAAACTGACCTTGCCGGCTTCATATATCATTGTCAGCTTTTCATCACACATAAACTCACGACCTAAGATCATATCGGACGCACACGCTAAATCAGGAATAACAAATAGTTCAACCGACATTTTCTTATTCGTTAACGGTCGAAGAGACAAATCAACAGTAACGACTCTGGTTGTGATTAACGGCTCGCTTGCTATATTAACAAATTTTCTACTTGTTCGCTCGAGATCACTAACAAACGGCTTAACAAAATCGGTATATACATTTTTTTTAATAAACGAAACAGGACTACCCGTGTCCAAAATCGCTTCTAAACTACACGGCACATCGCAAATACTGTCCACCTCGATAGTAGAGCCCGAGGATACGAATTCGCCGTTTACCACCTCTGAAACGGACGCCACCAACTCGTGCTCAGCTTCCTCGTGAATCACCTCCGCTACCGCCATCACCGCCTGAGACTGCTGCGACGTGGTTTTTTGCCCTTTATTTTTAACACTCGGGCAATCGAATTGGCGATGTCCTTTCGCCTTACAGTAAAAACACACAACATCGTTTTTACACTCTTTGTGCGTGTGACCTTTCGCACCGCAATTTCTACACACTGAGTTTACNGGCTTTTCACTATCGACGACAGAAGCTGATTTTTTTTCTAATGAATCACTGAGCCCTACGGTGACCCTCCGCATATTCTTCATGAACTGGTCCAAAGTGCTGTCGGCTAACAATAAAGCTGAGGCTCTCACGGCGGTGTTCGAGATACCACTTATCAACATGTGTATGGTATCTACTTCCGGAAGATCCAGCTGGTGAATTAGAGCCTGTTTTGCTATCACGTATTGTTCGAAAGTTTCTTTTGAAGGCATCCACTTCCTCAATTCTGCCTTCTGTATGGCTTTATGAAGGGGAATTGTTCTAACGAACACTGTCTTCATTTTTGGTCGAAGCGCGACCCACGACTCGATAATCGGACCCGACTGTGATTCATACCATGTCTTAGCGAATTTGGTGAGTTTGCTCGTTGCAGCCAGTAGCGTGACGCCATCCGACGCTCCGTGCACCCTGGCCACTTGGTCGACGCGATTCACCCAGATATTTATGTTTTCGTCTTCTGTTCCTCCAAATTCCGGGATTTGAGTCGCAAGCCACGAAACAGAGTTACCCGGGATACTACTCTCTGTCTGTCTACCTGATCGACCTTCCATCGAAGGAGACCGTGCAACCGCCCTTGACTCTTCTTCGACAACAGCGGGAAGTAAACTGTTAGTTGCTGTTTGTGTCCTTGGCGCGGTCGAAGACGTTAGGTGTTGCAACAACATCTGTATGGATTGTTGCTGCTGCCTCATGATTTCCGTCATTTCCGATAAAGAGGAGCGTAACATACTTGCTGTGAGCGGTTCTTCCGCTACAGCTGTTCCGGCTTCAAAGCGAGATTCTCTGTCTGCTCCGATCTGCGATTCTACCGATTGCTCCGTCGTGCCGTGTCTCTCCCAGTAAGACAGTATTGAATCCATTAAAGTTTCTCTGTCTCCGGTAGTAGGTAGATATAGTTTCCTCGCCTCCTTTTGGAGCTGCTCTAAAGAGGCAATCTCCAGCGCATCTCTATCCAAGGCCGACCTTAACCGCGGCATATCTTGTGCAGATTTTTTGTTACGTTTTTCCTCTCGACAGTTTCAGAAAGCAAGTGAGCCTTGATCCCACTTCTGAGGTTGTAAGATCGTTAGTTTTTAATAAAAATATATTTGTTATAAAGTATAATTGATACAAACGACAACGGCAACGTATAATAACGATTCGACTATGATTATTTCGACTCGACTATGACGACTTCTTTTTCCGACTGTTCCGATCGACGGTTTTTACTCGAGTGTTCCTCCTTCGCTGGCACACCTCTCGCTCGACGATTTTCTCCAGCCCTTTTTATCACTCGTTTTTNACGTGATTTCGGCAATCACATGACAGCGCAGCAANATGCGCGNNAGTCGTCNATNGNGGCCACCCGGTATGTGGCGCCGCCGCACAGCTGATATCTTACAATATTATAGAACATATTAAATATTGCATATGTAACATACAATATGAAAAAACAGAGGTTTTTTCAGAGAATACTTTATTAGTTTGTAATTTAAATTGAATATATTTTTTTTCCGGGTGTTGAAACATGCTTGGCTTAAATGACAGGTCGAATTTTAGGTTATAAATGTTTTACAAACTACAACGTAGATGACAGTAACAACGTACAAGCTTGTTTCCACGACAAATACTGCCATGACAGTAATTCCAAAATACGTGAATCGCTTGTATCCATCACTTGTCATCCATATATTAAATAAAACCAACTGAATAAAGTGTTGAACTATGATTGTTATTACATTCTACAATGCTTGTAGAATCTAAAACACTTATTTCTTCTTACATTTATAATTTAACTATTATAACAATAGCCTTCTCTTTAGTACATTGCTTTACCTTTTGTTAGTGAAGCAGTCGTCGTTTTCACTCTTCTAATCAAGATAAATTTTTTTCCTCATTTTATAAAAAAACAAATAAGACAAGAATGTTAAGTGGATGGATTTTTTATCATATTAATTGCACTTGAAATTCTATGTTAGATTTTTTTCATGTATAACTTTTTAGGATTTATTTAGTATTTTAAATAAAATAGCTTAACGTGACAATAATTGGGCAAGTGACAGTAATTGGGTCTTTTACCCTACGTGTCAACATTCTCACGAATTTGAACATAAGCGCTGCAGTGTAGTCGTTTGTTAAAATAAGAGAATTTTAGAAATATAAGTAAGTGTTAAAACAGTTGTTGTAGTAACCTAAATCTCTGCGCAAATAAGCAACATCCACTTAATTCTTATATATGTATTCACGCAGAATACTATTATCGTAGACTTAATAAATTCCAATTAACTCGGTGAAAATTGCAAGATTTATTACGAGCAAAGTTACAATCATTTGTGCTGATTTTACAGCGTTATACACGCCGAAAACCGTATGAAATCGTTAGAAGACGGCTGTTGTGTGTGAAACAGTGATGTACCTTTAACGTAAATGTTTTATTCACGCCAGGCGCGCAAGAGCGGACCGCAGTCATGACAGGTATGGAGCACTGTGCCCTCAAAAAAGATAAGATCCTGTGAAATTGCCGCGGATGATAAATTTCAGTTTAAACGCCAACGTGCACAGTTTAAGGCGTTGCACACTGTGTTGTTCACGAAGGCGACGTTGTCTAGCCATGCGCGGCTCGTACACAAAATGAGACACGAGGATCATATAGTACATGAAGTAACAACCTTGCCCTATTTTTTCAGATAAAAGCTTGGTAAGAACGCTTTGAGAAAAGCAAATTCTAGAAAGATCAACAAGCAAACTTTTTCCTAGAAGAAAAATCAATTTTGTTTATAATGTCTCTGAGTACATAGTTATATACTGAGTACACTGATTGTGAGTGTATATATAAAAAAATTTACATATACATATATACATATATATATATGTATATAAAATCTATATATGTATATACAATATAAACAGAGTGAATTTTTAAAAATTTTTCTAGCTGCTTATCTCAAAAAGTATGCAAGATATAAAAAAATTCAAAATTGTTTCATAATTTCGAGGTAAAAAGAACAGCAGTATTAGTTTTTTATTTTGAGAGCGTTTTTAAGTTCATTTAAAGGTCAAGTTTATTTTTTTTAAATAGAAACCTATATATTATTTATTACAAGATCTTATTTTACGCAAAAAACAAGCAACTTTTGTAGAAAACATTTTGTTATCCGAGCACTATTTTTAGAAACATTTGCCCTGTATACAGAGTGATTTTTTAAAACCTTTTCAAGTGATTATCTCGAAACATAACAGATACACAAAAAGCTAAAATATGTTTCATAATTTCGAGAGGAAAAAAAATGGTATTATTAGTTTTTTGTAGAGGACATTTTTAAGGTCATTTAAAAATCAATTTTTTGAAATAAAAATTTATATTTTTTATTACGAGATTTCATTCAACGCAAAAAAACAAGCAACTAAGAAACATGTTTTTATCCAAGCATTAGTTTCGGAGATGTTTAAGAAAATACCAAAGCATATCTACATAAACATAAATGAAAAGATAAGACTTCATTATTGCATGGAAAACAACGAAGAACACTTTGAACACTTATTGTGACTTCTTGTAATTATTTAATCGTTGCTTGATCATTTATCTACTCTAAAATAAGTTTTTGTTATCTTCTTAGATATCTCTGAAAGTATAATACCTACTCTACTCAGATAAAACATGTTTCTTAAAAAAGTCGTTTGTTTTTTTACGTAGAATAAGATTTTGCAGTAAAAAAACTTTTCCATAAAAAAGTGACTTTTAATTGATCTTGAAAACACTCTCTAAATAAAAAACTGATAATGCCATTCTCTTTCCTTCTGGAAATCATGAAACACGTGTTTTGGCTTTTTTTGTATCTTTTATAATTTTCGAGATACTCAGCTAAAAAGGTCTTAAAAAATCATCCTGTATTTTTATAATAATTATAAAAACTATAGGGTAGATGTCCCAATTACTGCCACTGTCCCAATAACTGCCACTTTTATTTGTTTTACTTATAAAAATATAGCGTATAAAAAATCATACTCATGATAAATTTTATTATTAAATTTGGACTTGGATTTACATAATAACACATATTTGTGTGTGTGCTTGGTAGTAAAATATTAATATTAATAAGTAAAAGTACAGTTTTTGAGTCTCAAAAACGCGATTGCGTAACTAAAAATGATGAAAAAGTTGCACCTACTAAAGATAATAATTTTCTTATCTGATCTATATATCTATCATAAAATGAATGTTAAAGTACAGTTTAAATATCACTTTAGAGATATAACAAATAAAATAAGTGATATTCACTTATTAGATTATAATAATTAACGGTAACAGTAATAGGAACAATATTCTTCGGTTTGTTCATATCATTGCCATCAGTAATAGAGACAAAAAAAGGTATTAGGGTACATGCAATTGTCATTTGTTAAGGCTGTAACTCTAACCTTGAAATTTAACATGTGAAGTAAGAGTAAAAAGTGTTCGTCGTATTGTATTAACTTTATTTATTTGCTCAATTAGTAATAGATAATTTGTTTTTGTTTAGTTCTTGTAATATATAGTTACTCATATTTTGTATATAATCTGATTTGGATAAAAAAGTGACAGTTATAGAATCTCAGTGAAAAGGATCGGCTATAATTGAGTCACATTTAATGATACTGACATTTATTCGGCTATATTAGTGGCAGTTATACGTACTTAAGGTCCCAAGCAACCAGCTGACGTTGTAATGACGTAAATATACGTGATTTTTGTCACTAATTAGTGATTATGACCTAAATCTGACGTTATTTTGAACGTCATAACAATGATGTCAGTATGTGCGTCATACGTATACGTCATATATGATGTAACTATTGGTCTTTGGAATGACGTCAGTTGAAATAAGTGAGTAAGACGTCATAATGACGTTATTTAAATAACACGGTAGTTAAAAAATTGTTTTTGAGTATATATTTATGTATTATATGTAAGATCCCACATAACACGTAATATTACGAAAATATCACAGTAACATTGCAATATACTAGTAATATTAGATATTATAATACAATATTACAATAATATTATCANTATATTACATTTATATATAATATTGAAATGGTACGGTAATATTGTATTGTATCTTAAGTAGCTAGCTTATGAACGTTATACAGATGTCATTTAATGTTATTTACTATTTAGCACGTTGCATACATCGCATTATATCTTATATATAATATCATACATATCTTTTGCTACGTTGTGGTAAAAACCTAACAACTTTTGTTTTAAACATAAACGCTTTGTTTTCAAAATGTGGTATATCAACAAAGAACACTTTGTTTGTGTATAACATTTTTACTATATAATAATTATTATATAATAAAGTTGATAC
>NW_018020718.1:57947-87201 GCF_002006095.1 Pseudomyrmex gracilis
TGGGTTACTTCAACCGGAAGTGGTTTTTTTAAAATGGAAACCCCCCTTTTTGACACCGGAAAATGAAAAAGCGGAAAATTGTACGTTCAGATATAACCTTGGCTGTTTTAAAATTTTCAAGATGGCGAACGAAGATGGCGGACAAAAATTTTAGTCAACCGATTTGCACCAAATTAAGTTTACGAGGGTTTTTGGGGTTGCTGATCACGAATCTGAAGTCAGATTTGCAAAATTCAAAATGGCGGATCCAAAATGGCGGACCAAGATGGCGGACGAAATTTTTAGCCGAAATTAATAGAAATTACTACTCTTAGCACTACCCAGGAACAACGGCGTGGACGTGGTAGTTTTTTGTTCCCTTTGGGGTGCTTTATTTACGTGAGTCCCCTTGCCTCTCACTATCAGGATGCTTTATTTACGTGAGTCCTCTTGCCTCTCACTATCGGGGTGCTTTATTTAGTTAATTTGTAACTTCAAACAGTTAATTCGCTAAGTAGTACTTAGCGAATTAACTGTTCGAAATTCCGTCCATTTTCTTAAATGCATAGGTCGATACGCCTTCTGAATGATGTGACTGTTCTCAAAAAAATTTCTTGAGATATTGCGGCCTACCTACAACTTTTATATGAAACTTTTTTTGATTCCTGGCCACACAAACGAGTTATTGGAGGTGATAGATTCAGATGACTCACCCTGTATATACAGGGTGTCCCAGAATTGGTGTTACATCTCTCGTAAGCAGGTAGAAGGAGTAAAACTGAGTCGAAAAGTCCTATACCATTTTGCTAGATTCGCAATAGTTACCGAGATTTTAATTACCAAAGATTCGCGAATATGCATGCATCGAGCTCTCTTACGCGCGAAAGACTGTCCGCCGCGCTTTACGCGCTCACGGTTATTACCCGTAGCAACAGTGCAAGAGGAGCTAACATAACAACATATTGAGAGTACAAATTAGTTCAATCCGTTTCCAAAAGATGGCTCCGGCTGTTGTGAATGGTTCATAGTGACAGCTGATTTTGGCGGTTTCAGAGAGGTTAGACATCTGCTAATAATATTCAGTTTATATCGCTTTGAGTTTCATACAAGAACCTTGATTTTTACTGTGTTTGAAATGTCGAATTTTGTGTTAACCAAGCAGCATTTGCGGAAAGTTTTAATTTTCTGCTTTAATTGGAAGAAAAGTGTAGCTGAAGCCCATCAAATGCTTGCCAAAGTTTATAGTGATACTGCTTCTGATAAATCATGTACGGAATGGTTTCAACGTTTCAAGGATGGAGATTTCAGCGTTGAAGACAAGCCTCGCTCTGGACAGCCAAAAAACTTCGAAGACAAAGACTTGGAGGCATTACTCAAACAAGATCAGAGTCAAACGCAAGAGGAGCTTGCAAAATCATTGAGAGTAACTCAGCAAGCCCTTTCTGTACGATTGAGAGCCATGGAAATGATTCAAAAACAAGGAAATTGGGTGCCTTATGAACTAAAACCGAGAGACGTTGAAAGGCGATTTTTTACTTGCGAGTTGCTGATTCAAAGGCAACAAAGAAAAGGTTTTTTGCATCGGATTGTGACTGGAGATGAGAAGTGGATATTCTACAACAACCCCAAGAAAAAAAATACTACGCTAAGCCTGGTCAATCGTTGCCATCGACCTCAACATCAACACCAAAGCCGAACATTCATGGTTCGAAGATCATGCTCTGTATCTGGTGGGATCAAAAGGGTGTTGTTTACTATGAGCTGCTGAAACCTGGCGATTCCATTACAGGCGATCTGTATCGGCTACAATTGATTCGTTTGAGCTATGCATTGCGAGAAAAACGGCCGGAATACGAGCAAAGACATGATAAAGTTATTCTTCTTTATGACAACGCTCGGTCTCATGTCGCAAAAGTCGTAAAAAAATATTTGGAAACGCTCAAATGGAATGTTTTGCCGCACCCGCCGTACTCTCCGGACATTGTTCCTTCTGATTATTGGTTGTTCCGAAGGATGCAGCACGATTTGGCAGATCACCGGTTTACTTCTTTGGCAGAAATAAAAAATTGGCTCCAAACTTGGATCGCCTCCAACGACAAGTCAGTTTTTCGAAATGGAATTCGAAAATTGCCTGAGAGATGGGAAAAAGTAGTAGCCAGCGATGGACAATACTTTAATTAATCTGTTCATTTATTTTGTTTTGCTATAAATGCATTTTTGAACACAAAAATATGGACCAAACTAATTTGTAGTCCCAATATACTATAGCATATACATAATGGCAGATGAAAAATAACGATGGCTGATCGCAAAAACATGGATGTTTCATTTTAATTATCAAATTACGAACGATTACTCGCATGTTTTGTTAATGAAACTAAATAATTCTAATATCGAGATGTGTCGATAATGAGTCTGTTTACTTATTTATTTAAGTAATCTTTTTGTTATCGAGAACGAGATATTTCTCCATCACAATGTCGCTTGAGATGACGCTAATGACGAGATATCTCGCGTCGCAATTTCTATTGTGCTGTGTTATGGACCAGATATCAATAAAATGTCTTTAAATAGGTTCTTTATTCTAAATTTTTAGATGACAAATTAAAGTATACGAGATATCTCGTCTATAGCACTTTCGAATAACAAAAGTTATGACGCGAGATATCTAAAGCATCGCATAAGTGATATCGTGTTGACAAGATATCTCGTCCATAGTAACAAAAAGATTACTTACGGGAAGAATCTCATAAAGTAAGGAAAAAATTGTAAGTTACATTTAGGTGGAAATATGAATGTATTACTGATTGTTATTGTTATTTATTTCTTTGATCTTTTTTTTTACTTATTAATTTTGTTACATACAAAAAGAAACAATATTTTGAATAAAGAATGTTTTAAATATTCTGTTATTGTAATTACAAAAATTATAAATCTTTGTTTGTATTTTTTGCAAGAGTCTTTACATAAAATAAATAAATAAATACATAACTAAATAATCATTATTACTATCTCGATTACAATACATTCGAGATCGATGACTCGGTATGTGGGTCATGTCAATGAGCATGTAGGCTATGTCTAATTCTGTTAATACTTTTACTTATAGGAGGATGTCAGTCTCGAATGTGTTAAAATTGTTTACTTTCATTTGAAAAAATTGCCAAATTATTTCTAATAAATTTATTTGGATCTTTATTCAAGTTATTTATTGTTGCAAATGATATACTAACAGTTTTTTATTTTTCTTCCTTTGGTTTTAACACTCTAATTTTTACGTACAAAGTAACTTTAAAACTTTTGTATAATATTATAAAGAAAATGAAATTTTTTTGTGAAATTATTCGCGTAAATAAGTAACTAAATAAATAATAAATATTTACATTTTGGCATAAAAGATAGCGATAATGAGTTTTTATTTATTTATTTATTTAACATATTTGAGACCGATAACTCAGCATATAAATGTACTACTAATTGTTTATTTATTTAATCTTTTTTTTATTTAATAATTTTGTTACATACAAAAGAGAAACAATACTTAGAATAAAAAATAGTTTAAATATTGTATTATTATAATTACAAAAATTAAACTTTTGTTTGTATTCTCTGTAGGAGTCTTTCCATAAAATAAAAATAAATGGTAATTATTTAGAAAGCGGAATTCCTCACCGATTTCAATGAGTTTGAAATATGTTGTTAAGGGCGTTATTCTGAACAACTGTTCCCTATACATGTTACCGCCGGTCGGCTTTAGTTTTCGAGTTATAAACAAAAGAAGTTTCATAACTGAATACTAATTTTCCAACATTGTGTCGATTTCTTAAGTTAATATGTTTTTTGTATAACACGTAGGCAGGGGGAGCTACGCCCCCCGTAGGGGGAGGGGCTTTGCCCTTTCCCCTGCTTTTTCCGTTAAAAAAAAATAAAGAATTTAATTAATGAATACGACTTCTCCAATTACATTCGCTTCATGTCAAAATTACCAAAACCTTTTTACTCATTTCTATTGATATTGTTGTAACATAGATTAACCATTGTGGAAATTTTGCGAGATGGAATGCAGAAAGAAGAGTTTAGGTTTAGATTAGGGGTGGGTTAGGTTTTGTAGGGGGAGTGCAGGAGGGGCGCAGCCCCTCCTGCCTATACGCTTACAACGCGAACATAAAAAAAAAAAAATAATTTTGTGCAACAATTGATCTGAACTTGTGTTTGTTTCAACTCGAGTTTATTGAGGTTATCACGCATCACGTTACGCATTGTAATATATACGTAAATGCAATGAATTTAACGTTCTAACATGAAAATGTTTGGAGCTAGGTAAATGAATATCATAATCTTTTTTATAGAAAATCGAATTTCCTACATTTCTTGTTTGACAACTTTTTCCATAACGTGATTACTTTCAGAGATAATCGTAATAATCGTAATAAACCTTCTTTTGTTTCTAACTCGAAAACGAAAGCCGACCGGCGGTAACATGTATAGGGAAAAGTTGTTCAGAATAACGTCCTTAACAACATATTTCGATCTCATTGAAATTGGTGAGGAAGTCCGCTTTCTAAATAATTACCAAATAAATAACTACAAAAATAAATAGTCATTGTCAACATTTTGATATTAACTCATTCGAGATCGATGATTCAGCATGTGGATCATGATAATCTTAAAATAAGAATTACCGGATTTTTTTGAGAATAGTTTTGTTATAGGACGTCTCGAATACGTTAATTATTTACTTTTAGAAAGAATCTCATGAAGAGAGAAAAATAATTGAAAGGTACATATTGTTACTAATCATAATGTACTAATGGTTTTCTTACTTTTTTTCTGTTTTACATACATTTCTTTTACATTACCTATTTAATTTTTAACTTACACAAAGAATATTCAAATATTGTAATATTTAAAAAAAATAAAATTTTTTTATAGGATTGTATTTTTTTGTATTATATTTTCCGTAAATAAATAAAGAGATAATAAATGATCATTATCAAAATTTTGACATTAGATTAATTAAATGAGCTTATGAGATAATAAAACAGAATGCTTAAACAATGCGAGCCAAAACACAAGATGTTCGTGTGAGTGAGTTCTTTATTATTTAATAAAACAAAAACAATTACAAACGTTTCGATATCTTTGTTCAGATCTTCATCAATGTATGAGCAAAATTGTATAATAAAAAAATTATAAGAAAGACCACAGAGCACTCATACTGTGAGTAGTTCAGTACAATTTGTAAACTCGTAGTATGTTGTGCTGTCCTCGAGTGTTTGCTGGGAAGCAGTGGGTTAATGCTTAACATTATGAAAGGAATTAAAACGTTTGTAATTTTTTTCGGTATCAAATAATAAAGAATCGCTCACACGAACATCTTGTGTTTTGACTCGCATCTGCTCAATCCTGAGTTGTCATTAATGTCATCCTGTGTTGACATTAAGATTATTTATTTTGAGTAAGAAACTTCCGAGATGTCTCTCTCTCTCTCTCAGTAGTGAGTTTTTATTTATTTATTAATTATTTACTGGAAGAATTAAAGGAAGATAGTTTTTGTCGCAAATAATAATGCAATAATGTGATTTATTTTTATTTTTTCTATTTGTTTACATTTTATCTTTTATATTCAACAAATATTTCCAATATTCTTTGTGAATCATATTTTAAAAATTTATCATTAATACACAGTAAAAAATATAAATTAATTAATTTTAATTTGAGCGGACTACCATCACGTTCTTGTAAAACTGATTGAAGTAACTCATTCGTCATGTGTTACTTATTGACAAAGTAGTAATGTTAAGTAATTGACACTTTATATTTATATTTGTTATTTTGACTTTAAATGTAACGTAAAAATAAAATAACATAAAATAATTAAAACTTACATAGAAAAATAGTTACAATAACTCGTAAGAAATGTACTTGTTCTTTTTTAAGTTCGAATCCACACCGTTGTTTTTTTCAGGACCGGTCTTTTTCAAGTCAAGTTTATCGATTGAAAAAATCGAACTGTGAATCAGGCTTCCAATCAGTTTGAATTTGGTTGTGTGAGATGTGGAAGAGGAATGTAAAGAAATATTGTAACCTTAAAGGGAATCAATAAAATTATATAATAAAGGATAAATTCTTTTATCCTTTTATATACTAGTTATAAAATAATATAGAATTACAGTCAAACCTCTATAACTTGAAAACCTCTATAAGACGAAAATTTGGTTTATTTCTTTCCGCTTCTTCCCTCCGCGGAAAGGAAAAGAGCACTTCGATAAGTTGAAACCTCTGCAACTCGCGTGCGCGCGCGCGCACACACACACACACAGAGAGAGAAAGAGAGAGAGAGAGAGAGAGAGAGAGAGAGAGAGAGAGAGAGAGAGAGAGAGAGAAATCTCTTTATCGCAAAGTATTATACAATATAAAGAATATACAATATGTGTACATATATGTGTATATACATACACATGTATACATACACATATATAGAGAGAAAAGCTCCTTTAAATTTAATAATCCGATTTGTTTGACTTATATTTGTTGCATTCAAACAACATAATTTAATACCAAACAACAATTATGTTAAATGAAAATTGTATTGTTATGTTAACAGAAATCATATTATTTGACGGAACCAATACAAATGTTTGAAATAATTTATTTCTACAAAATAATATTTTATTTAGTTCATTAAGCATTATTTAAAGAAAAAAACCATGTTTTAATATAAATGTAACATAAATTATATTTGATTTAAATATAGTATTGTTTGAGACAAAAAAAATTTTGCGTTGTAAAAATGTACTTTAAATTATAAGAATAATAAATAAGTAATAATAATAAGAGAAATATTTTTATCCATTGTTGCAGATACATTGCACTGTAATATTTTTAATAAAATAATAATTTAAAAAAATAATAAATGAAATGCGTATAGAATAAGTTGAGAATAAATAGATAAAAATAAATACATTTTAGTAAAGAACAAGTAGTCTTGCGGACTGAGTGCAGGGGCTTGCGAATTACACGACGGGAGGTGTCTCGAGTTCGAATCCCGCTATCGGAACGCTTAATAATAATATAAAAACCCCCCTTAGAATTTTTTCAAGTCCAGTCTTTTTCAATGTAGTTCATCGGTTGATTGGCAAGCTGAAATCGGGCCTCCAAAGATTACTTCGAGTAAAATCTCGAAGCTGTGTGAGGGCGCACAAGCCGCGAAAAATTTTTTTATTGTAGTTTCAGATTTATTTAACTTAACAAAATACTGTGTTTGAAATTCAAACAATCGGAATGTTTAGTTAAAAAATAAGGTTGTTTGGACTATTCCAATAAAATAATTTATTTGGATTTAACAAAATTTGTTACATCTAAGAAACCTTTCTCTCTGTGTAGAAGATATTTCCACAAACGCGATAGGAATATGTAGTATAGCAGTCGAAATCAATGATGCAAATATTGTACGACTAAAGTACCATACGAACATTCTATGTTACGTGCGGCGAATTTTCCGCAAAATTTTCAAAACTTTCTAGACACGCGTACTGCAAGAAACTAAGAGACAATAAAGCCGAGATTAACTTAATCGGCGAATATGGTCTGACAAAATATCTTCTGAATGTAGTCCCAAACTTACCATCTAAGTATTCGAGTATCTTCTTAGTGTAGGAATATAGTATTCGCAGAGATAAACTTTCAGATATTTAAATTGTAATATTTTCATCACATCTCAACTAACATTCGAATGTTAATTCTAAGATCAATTTAAGTTACTCGCTGTTGTAAATATATACATTGGAAAAAGATTACAAAAGACATTATTAAATTTATAATGTTGTATCTGTCAGATCAATCGCAATCCTGACAGAATAATTAAGGGATATTTTAATTCAGTTATATTGTTCGCGGAAATATTTGATTTCTAAAAAAGGAAGCGTTGAAATGGCAGTTGAAGCAAACACAATTGTTGTAGTGTAAAAGTATGAAATGTTGTTTATTTGAAAAGTATAAGTGAATGTATAAACGTTTCGACCTTCAATTTAGGTCTTTATCATATTATAATGTCAATACAAAACACGTACGTTACACATTTTAATATATGAAGATCACAACTACTGCTTATTCTTGTAAGTTTTTCTATATAAATCTTTTTTTATTTATGTATCATTTACGACTATTACATTTATATTTTTTAGACATTATATTGATAAAGATCTAAATTGAAGGTCGAAACGTTTATACATTCACCTATACTTTTCAAATAAACAATATTTCACACCTTTACATTACAACAACTGTGTTTGCTTCAACTGCCATTTTAACGTTTCCTATTTTGAAAATATTTGGAGCTAATCATCTTTCTTAAAAACTTATTTGATTTCTATCCATCTCTACGTAAGAAAGGTAGTTGACAGACTACGACACAGAGACAGAAGAATATATACTTGCTCTTATCTTCAAAGAGATCTATTGTCGCCCCAGTTTATCAATTTGCGGCGACCAAAACGGCGCGGCTCGCGCGCGCGCACACTCGTTCGCTCGTTTCCTCCCTCTTGCTCGAGAAAGAGCACCTTCATCAATCACGTTACCGAGAATCTGGAAATTCCACCCTCGAAACGCGCTAAACGCTTTCACGTGTTCCAATTTCCGATGGCAGTCGGCCGTGCATGTACGACGATCCCGCGAGCGAAAACAATTTGTTGGAATATTTTTGTCAGTTCTTCGCATTAGGCTTCTTTACGGATGCTCTAATTGTCGACAGACCCAAAACATCTATTTTCTATGCCCTTTATATTGCTACTGTTTTTCTCGCCAGAAATCAGGGTCTAACCAAAAGGCAGTAACTTAAACATCTTAAGATAAGATGAACAGGTCTGAATATATGTATATAGTTTGGTACACACAGACATACATACATGCGGATTTTAGATTCTTTTTTATTCACTACTCTATCCAACACGATGTAATATATGTGAGATTAATATAGATGCAGTATATATGTAAATAGATAATTTATTTTAACAAATATAATTAATTTGAAAATTTAAAGAACAGTTTGTTTTTTCTTTATCTTTGAATTATTTATATTTGTTCTTTTTCCAAAGAGTATTGTTGAAAAATTAATATGTAATAAAATAAATAAATAAAATAAAATTAATTAATATGTAATAAAGATACAGAGTTGTTGGTTACGAATCATTTGCAAGAAACTTTACTAACAAAACTGAAGTAATTAGTATAATTATAAAAGTTAAAATAAAAATTAAAAATAAAAAACAATAAATGTTTAAAAAAAAAAGACATAAGAAGAGTCTATGTAGAATATCTTTTAGCTTTCCTCCTCATAGAAAAAAATGTAAAACAACAAGTGTAAAAAATTTCAAATATAGTGTATATTATGTTCAAATAAAAATATAATGTATATTATATCAAATAAAAAGTGAAGTAAATTGCAGCTCTCGTTACATAAATAAGGCTAATATCAATTATAATATAATTTGTGATATCCTCAAATCTCGAACAAAGAGATCGTCTACAACTTTAAAAAAAAGCTATCATGTAATACAAAACGTTATGTAAATCAGTCTTTTGCAACGGCAAACTATACGCTCGCTTTGCATTTCTCGCAGTTCACAATCTCCGCGGGATGCAGAGATTATAACTGAATCTCTCTGCGTAGAGGAATAAATTTGGTTCGCCGCGAAAGTTTTCTACTAGATACGACAGTTTTTTTTTTTTTTTAGCACTGCATTACCTTTCTATCTCGAAACGCTTTTCTGCTCTTCTGCCACTTGTAGGCTCTTATTTTACTCTAAATGCTACACAAGAACGGCGAAAATGACAGAAGTTTGAGAGCTTCGTGCGAAAACATCTATTACAAAAATAAGTAATAAAAGCAATGTTCAACAGTAATTTTACTACTCGACATAAGTATTATTTTGGCCAAATTCGTAATAATTTTCTGTAAGGGATGTTCCTTTGCATAACGTGTAGTTAGTTTCATGCATATTAGAAACATAGAATAAACTCCCGAAAATCATCTACGTTTTTTTTAAATAAAATTTAATGGAAATATTCAAAATACCTTTAAATAAATATTTTTTAATATATTTTTGCTGATAAGAAGGTAAGGAAATACACAGTATCAAACTTTATTACGCATTGGAGCTATAGAAAACATATAACTTTACACAACATCAACAATAATCTTAAGCGCAACAGAATCTATTGCTTTCTACATGCTTATTGGCTTAGATTACTTAATTAATGACTCAATAAATATTGCGACTTTTCCAAAATAATATAAATGATTTTTTCGTTCACATTGACTCAATTTATTTTCACATTTTAATTGTATCAGAATTTTTCAGACATTATATATATATGTACATATGTGTCTGTATATACATATACATACACATATATATATATGTACACACACACAAAAGAAATGTAAATTCGATCGTGTAACCTCCACGCGGTGCACCTTGGGTAATGCCGACGGTACTGTAACTTTCAAGTCTTATAACTTGAAAAATACTTAATGAAAAAATATTTTGTTATAGTTTTTTGGCTCTTGAAATAATCCATAAGAATATGCAATAAAAGAGGAAGATCCTATTAAAAAAAATTAACAAATAAATCATAAGGCCGATACGAGCAGTAAAATACAGGTTGGTCGTGTATAAAAAGTTGTCTTTATACAATAAACAGACGTTTCGGTCACACAAGTTTGGACCTTCTTCAGTAATTTTCACGCTGGCTGCAATGAAGCGTTCTACGGATTTCAAGATTAATTCTTTTTTTCATTTCATCACCATCTATTTTGGAATTACCAGCGCAATTTCTTTGAAAAACTGGATATCCATGAATCACTTTAACTTTTTCATACTGAAGAAGATCCAAACTTGTGTGACCGAAACGTCTGTTTATTGAATAAAGACAACTTTTTATACACGACCAACCTGTATTTTACTGCTCGTATCGGCCTTATGATTTATTTGATTATTTCACGAGCAATCGATTAAAAAAAATTAATTTGACCTTTAATTGACCACTAAATTTGATTCCAGAGCCAAAGTCAAGGTCACCACTGTATGTCTCCCACCATACCCAACAATTTTTGTATTCAAAGTTTTTCTCTATCTTTTTTACTTTTTGAGGTATTAGCCTAGGGAATTAAAATAAAACATTCTACGTATATATGTATGTACATATAAGCATTAAAAAATGATATTATTCTGCAAAAAACAACTAATATGCAAATATTTGGTTTTAAAGAAAACTTTTTCTCATTATACCGCTTAATGAAATCGTAATATAGGATTCAACTTCGGTCTCAAGCATCTTTCATATTTACTATGTTTCTTGCCCACACAATGCGTCCACAAAACTATGTAGCTATTTAACACAGCAAAATGATTAGATACGCGCAAAATATATGTCAAATTATTTATTGTGACAGTGATAAAACCGGAGCAATAATTACGTTTGCACAGTTTAAATTGCATTCCGTACCGTAATCCGCATCTCTCAGGCTGCGTTATTACCTTCTCTTTCTGCCACCGTTCTTGCTTCAACGGTGTATCTTGGAGCTTCGTTCACGGACACGCGCCTGGGAGGAAAGTACTTTGTACATCCTTAATCCCTCGGTTATCAAATGTAACGCACACGTACATTATTCTTGCTTTCATCTAGAATAAAAATAAATCAAATCATCTGTAAATGTGTGAAATATCTTACGAAGCATACTTTCAAGTATATAATAGTATGAGATACGAAGAGATACGTAAAGATTTAAATTTGAAATATAAAGAGAACATTAGTGTTGTACTCATTTATTCACTTTCCGCACAAGATAATTAATACATTCTTTTAATTACAAAAAAACGAACTTTCACATTATGTATTTTGAGGTGTCATAAAATTTCATTTAATTTTGAAGAAAAAACTATAATTAATCCTTTAAGAAGATGCTGAGTTGACGAGGACCTCTTCGATTCAGCTGTCACTCAGCCGCTATGCTGTCAGGTAAGTGGCCCCATCTCTCGGGACCGAATCGGACCAAAACAAGGATAGATGACATGAGAGAGACAAGGATAGACGTATGCGTCTTTCCGGCGTTTCTTTAAAATTGTACTATAATCTTACTTTAAAGTTTTCTTGTCTCACAAGGCTTCAAAATCTTTTTTGAAGCAAAATATTCAAACAACGTGAAATTTTCGGCCAATAAAAGCCATACGCTGGATGTTTGTCGCGTATTTTGTATATATATACAGTGTCCCAAAAATTTTGATCAAGCCGAAGTGTGAGGGTAGATTGCGTCAATCTGAACAGAAAAGTTATGTACCATTTTGCAAAATTCGCAATAGTTACTAAGTAGTTAATTAATAAATGTAACTCAATAAGCGCGCTGGAAGCGATGATCTGGACTCTGTAGACGTATTCTTATCAGCTGTAAAGAAAAATGGCTTATTTCATGCAATGTCCTAGCAACAAGAAACGAAGTAAACAAGCAAGCGTGACGTGTTACGTGTGACGTATAACAGCTTCCTGCGATCAGCTGATATTTGGCGGTACAGAGAAAGCAGTAGAGCGATAAGAAAGCTGCTTTCCGCGAGGAAATAAAAAAATAATAGCGCTCTCATTTCTTTCTGTCATGTTCTCACGCTTCGGCTTAGTCAAAATTTTTGGGACACTCTGTGTATATATATACATATATGTTTGTGTAAATTTTTACACATAAGTTTCGAATTAAAATTTCAATTCTTAAATTCATATAAGATGCTATATTTGCCGTGACAGTATGGAAAGCTGAAGATTCCAGGTTCGACTCCTGACCGAGGAGTTTTTTTTGCAATATTTTAAAATTAGTTAAAGTATACGGTCTCTCACATATGTGATGCAAATATAGCATTCTATATAAATTTAAGAATTAGAAGGCCCTAAAAACAACCTTACGGCCTTAGACAACGGTAAAGATTATTGACAGCGTCATTCGTTCAATAGCTGTGCGAGTGTTTATTTGTGAAGTGTGATAAGAGTGACAGACTCAAGTCTGTCCGACATGTTGGTTTTTGGAAAAGTAAGTAACTTTTTTTCTAGTTTAACCTACACAGCACACTTTATCTTGCGAATATCTCAAAATGATCCAGATTTTCAAGTGCAATCCCAGAAATATCCCAATAAGTAATTTCCGGGATATTACAATAAGATATCGTGAGATATTTTATTGCAAAGCCAAAGGATATAGCAGGATATCTTTTACACATTATGAGATGTATTCCAAATATTCCAAGTATATCTCATGGATATCTATTGGATATTTCAAAATATCCAACTAATATTCGGTGGATATCTCTTAAACATCTGTGCTGTCGGACATCTGTACACATAACATATTTTACCTTTTCAAGGTAAATATAATTTACAATACATTATTACAACGTGAACAAATGTTCTGTTAACATATGATTATTATAGTCACTTCTTAAGAAATATATATCACATGACGTTAAATGACATATAAAAATGTCATTTAATGTCATGTAGTATTTAGCACGTTGCATACATCGCATTGTATCTTATAAAAAATGTGATACATAACTTTTTCTACGTTGTTGCAAAAACTCTACAACTTTTAAACATAAACGCTTTGTTTTCAAAATGTATTATACCAACAAAAACACTTTGAGCGTGTATAACAGTTTTACTATATAATTATTTACTATATAAACTTATTATTATATAATAAGTTTATAGTAGTAGTAACTTATTATTATATAATAAGTTTATAGTACTTATTATTATATAATAAAAGTGATACATATAAATGTGTATACATATTTTTATATATCATTTGATATATATTTCTTAAGAAGTGACTATAATAATCATATGTTAACAGAACATTTGTTCACGTTGTAATAATGTATTGTAAATTATATTTACTAATAATATAATAATAAGAGAAATCATTTTATCCATTGTTGTAGGTACATTGCACTGCAATAGTTAATAAAATAATAACTTAAATAAATAATACATGAATAGTGTAGAATAGGTTGAGAATAAGTAGATAAAAGAATTACAGTTCAGTAAGGAACAAGTGGTCTCGCGGATTGAGTGCAGGAGCTTGTGGTTAGCTCACCTAGCAGTCATTACCTCCTCACCAGGAACGAATATTGAAAGTCTCGATTTCGAATCCTACCATTACTTCAAGATTTTTGCCGGGTTCCGGTATCTTTCATCGAGGTAATTAGTTGATCGGTAAACTGTATCAGGCCTCTAACAATTAATTTAAGTGAAATCTCGAATTAATTTTTTCTCTTACAAGATGATGTGCCATTGATTTTGTATTTTTCACTGTAATATTGCTGTGATGCATTTTGGCGGACATTTTAATATTACTGTGATATTAGAGTAACATTACGGTAATATTTCTACTATATTAGAGTGTAACATTGTAATGGAAAAACAATATTACTGTGATATTGCAATATTATTATGTGTTATGTGGGATTATATCGTATGATATTTTTTAAGTTCTCTCGGATATTCTTTGGACATCATCTGTTATCCGTAAGATATCACTAAAGCGGACATTAGTACAACGTATAGACATCTCTCAGATATCTGAGACCATTTTGGGATGTCTTACGGATATTGCGATATCTTATAATAATATCTGTAGGATATCCCTACGATAAAGTGTGGGAAACATCTTTTTATATATCAAGTAACTGATGTTTTTTTATAGTTTTATGGTATTTTATCAAAATCTGTGTACATTTACAGCAATTTACAGCAAATATTTCAATTCTGCTTCGGAAAGCGAAGATGATGCTATGTGAAGAGGATGCACAGAATGTGCTGCCAAAGGTGTCAAACAATAAAACAATATTTTCCTATTTATAATTTTGTCGTTTTCTTGTTTTACTTTTAATTGTTTTGAGCCCTTTTAATATCATAAAATACATAAAACAATATCCACTACTATAGTTGAAAAATCTCTTTGACTCTTCTTTAAATTAACAGTTTTTTAATACCAAGTTTATATCAAATTGTAAGCAATCTGTTAACCGGAGCTGAATTTTGAAAAACTCCTAATTACAAAAATAACGATTGATTTTTTAAAAGAAAAGCCTAATTTTTTGAAAAAAAGTTGTTCTTTTTTCCTTCATATACATATGTATATCTCAGCGACTATTAAGCATTTTGTCGGTGTTTTTTTTTACGGAGAATCGCTCAAACTTTTCATTAAAAAAAAAATATGTCAAAATATTAATTTTTCACTGATATTGCATGTCAAAGTTGGGCGCTAGGAAAATGCATTCTTCGAAAAATGTCCCAAAAGATTCATTCGGAAAATGTTTTTAATTTAAAAATTTTTGGGAAATAATTTTTTTTCCTGAAAATATATAGATATAAGCAATTTCCTGCAAATCTGCGTTGGAATTTTGTAAAAATCTTAATTACAAAAAATTTACGAATTTCTAGACAAAAAACCTTTTTTCTGAAAAAAAAATTGTCAGGTTTTTCTATAAACGCTTATATCTTTGAAATAACTAGAAATTTGTTTAATTAATTTTTTTATTTACGTAAAATCAATCATTCAAACTTTCGATTAAAGAAAAACAAGATTGAAAAATAATTGATTTTTCGTGAAGATATTTGTATATCGTGAAGATATTTGATATATTTGTTTTATTTTTTAAGTTATGTAGTTCTCACAGACCTACTCTGTTCGTCTCGTAGGTTATTTCTTAAAGTTATCCATGAAGTGTTAATATCTTATCTCACACACACACACGCACACACACACACAATCTTATTTACTCTAACTATATATAACCACAACGATAACCAGACTTTCAGCCACAAACATTCGGTAACTTAAATTTCAAAGAGACATGTGAAGTTTTTACTTTATCTTTTTTTACTTTTGACTTGAATTGAAAACACAAGAACTTTAAGTGACGATTAATTGCGACCTAAAAAAATGTTGACTTTGCATTAAATATTTTAATGCAAGTAACAGTTTAGAAATAAATTGTTGCGGAGCTCTAGGTATAAATAAAGGACACGTGTAGCAATGTTTTATGAGATAGAAGACTACGCGAGTGAGTTTGCGACAGTGAATGGTGCATTAAGTTACTAGTTGACCGTGCTAAGACCTACCGCGTTGCGGGAAGATATATTGCCTTTTGTAAGGTTAGACGCCGACTCTTGGCCTAACTGTAATTAAGTAGAGCTGCGCAAGCAGATCTATCCCATCAGCTAACGTTTCAAGCGAGCAATATGCTTCTCCATTCATTCTAATTAATTACACTTATAAACTTTTCTTTACAGTCTCAAGTTAAGTATTTTCTAAACATTTTGAAAACAGGAATATGTTCAGAAACAATTTTTTAAATAAAATAAAAAAATAAAAAACAAAGAAAAACCCAGCTTCAAGATTTAAAAACTGATGACTTTGTCGAAAGATAACTACATTTGTAACAATTGATCTATCTGTTGTTTATAAATTAGATTACATTTAACGACAATATATAAAGCAGTAGAAATATTGAAATTTTATGACGAGTTTGCGTCCTGTATAAGTAAACGCGAACTTCGTAGAACTCCAGGAAATCGATTCACATGGGGTGCTTTACGAGCCGTGCATCATACCGAGCGAATTCACTCCGATTCTCGGGTTTCAGAGTAGGCGCGAGATGCATTGATGAAATTCATACAGTGACCCTGACCGGAAATGGAAACCTGAGACACGTTGTAAGGGGAATAATAGATCAGAAAGATCGATACATCGAGAGTAATCGAGAGTATAATTTAAAATATTGCAATAACAAAAAGAAACAGAAAAAGAATTTCTAATTTTTCAAATATCTAAAATAATAAAAACCAGAAATGAAAAAAGCAAAAGAATGCAAAAATTGTTTAATGTTTTTCTGTAAAGTGAGATTATTTTACATTGCGAGAATTGTAAACAATATGTATAACGCACAAAAAATGAAACTGATTATTTTTTCATTTGTGTTCATATAGTTCGTATTTTTGTAAAAATCTGTATGGAGAGCGCGTTATTGCGCATCGTTAACTGTAAAATAGCTTGGTATTTATTTAACTTTAAAAAATATAAAAATTAATTCGTGTGTTTTTATTCTAACATGTAGTTCTAGATGATAATAAAGATATGAGTGGTTGTGATTCTACTTTACAAAATTCAAATATTTCTTACTATCCTTCAAGACAAGATTTGGAAGTAGACCACTTTCGGAAAGGAAGTAACTTTGAAGTACTAAATACTTCATGCAGGAAGCGAGTGCCGAACTTAGCAGGTCTCGCTTTAAAGCTTTAAGCGGTTAGGTCAGAAGACGAACTATACAGTCGTGATAAGACGACAGGATGCATTGTTATAATATTCTACATTGCGGCCTATTCTCAAACGTTAGCATTTGCGATGCACATGGAACAATAATACCGGTGGAAGGATGCGGCGCTCAATAAACTCCTATGCAACTCGTAATAACGAGGTTTTGAATTTTACATGTACGACGTGAGGAGAGAAACGTTCTCCAACTCACACAATCAGTGAATTAATGTTTACCACCGTCACTTTTGCTGATAACGTACCGCACAATCGGTCCTCAAGTATTTTGATCTCTACTCATAGCGCAACAGAAATATTAATAATTCGAGAGAGATTTGTATATTTTCTCTCGGGAACTTAAACATCTTCAAGCAGTAAGTTGCTATAAAAAGTGCGTTTTCTTTTAGGACGTAATAAGAGTATTGAGAAACATTAAGAACATATAATCATTATTGTAATAGATTACGGACACTGTTTTTTAAGACAGCACGTAGCAAAGTATGTCTAAAAGTATTATCTCTTAAAAAAGAACTGAGAGAAAGAGAGAGAAAGAGAGAGAAATTCAAAATATTATAAAAATTGTATAAAAGCAGAATCTTGTCGAGAAATATTTTATGTAAAGATTTTTTCATAAAAACATTCGATGCTTATGCGAGACGACATTTCGTTCTAATCAACGAATTCACTTCCGTTTTCCGTTTCTTCGATGGTGTCATGTCTAAATTCAACTACGCCAGCTGGGCGGAACTTTGGGGTTCTTCTACTAGAAGAAACCAAGATTCGATCTACTCTATTTTTATCAGATCATTTTGACGATGGGTTAAGGTTTCATAGATAAGTATTACCAAGCGTGTTTATTCTTTCACGTGAAAAATCATGTTATATGGCAAACATGACAGTATTTTTTGGAATTAAAGTATCCAAGTATTGCCAATATAAAGTGACCATTCTCTCTCTCTCTCTCTCTCTCTCTCTCTTTCTTATAAATGTTTAAAAAAATTTGTATGTATTTTTTTGATGTATTTAATAGATCGAGTTTGAAAAACCATTTTTAATAGTAAAAGTAAACAAAGCGTTTTACTAAAAGCATCTAAAATGATCGCGATACATGATACATACGTCTGATTTAACCATTCAATCAAATAAACAATTTGATTGAATAATTTGCACGACAAAATTAGTGATGTCAGTTTAATCGGATGAAACGAAACCATTCGTACGAGCCTCAGTCATGATAAAGTAATCCGATTAAACCAACCACATATGTTGGAAGCGTTTTTATCCGATCACTGTGTTATCTCCAAAACTAGTAGTTGGTCAAAAACCTGTTCCGTTTTTAAAAAGGCAATTTTAAAGTTTCAATATAAAATTTTTTTTTAATTGAAGTCACTTTTTACATTTCACCAACAAAATTTGGAGTTTTAGTGATAATTTACATTGAAAGATCAAAATGGAATATAACCTGTGTGCGTTATTGTTTTTATCATTCGTTGCGATATCAGTTTGCTCGTAGAAGATGCAACAGTTGCAAATGCTACGTACTCTACCTACAACAATTGCGGTCGTGATCACGTCCGTAGTTTGTTTCGCTCTGAGTGCAGTTGCGCATTTCCGTCGGATTCGAAAAGTATTTTGATCTGTCTTCCGGCACCTGTTTCAAAGCGGTTCCGATTCCGTAAGCGTCGCATGTATCTTCGAGGGTTTCATCTGTCAATGCCGTGTAAACGGAACATCGGGAGTAAACGCGAATCTGAGATACGGAACGATTGAAGAAATAGATTCCCTGCGGTTAAAGAAATCGATTTTCCACCAACAGATTTGATGCTGCGCGCAATCTCCGATTTACAAATATTAAGATTAGGCGTGAGAGCACAACTGCAAAAAAAGTCTTAATATTCAGATAATAAAGACACGCTCGTTCCCGCAGTCGTGATGTTATATTATGCAAGAGTCACGGAATAATGAAATAAGCAGCGATGTAACAGTGAATCGCATATTTCTGGAATGAACAATGTAAAGAGAAAAACAAAGAAAAGAAAAAAAAATATAACTATGTTTGTATTTTAAAACGTCTTTGAGAGTTAACTAGTAAAAAACATTGTGCTTTTTGTGTAAGATTTAAATTAAAACATCAAAAGTGACTTAATTATTGAAGATATTTGCTCTCTATATTATCTAAAATATATTCGATATATGTAAATTATAAAACTTATTATTGCACACAATATCATCATCTATGCCATGTAATGTCGCAAACCGTTTCTTAACAGTTCGAATTGTTGATGCATGATATTGACATCTTGATAGTTTTTTTACAGCAGTTCTAACTGTTACATCCTTTCAAAAGCATAACATGCTGTAAACGCAACTTTGCTCATTTTCAAAATTTGTTTTTACTTCGTAAATTCAATCAAAACAAGTTTTTCGATTTCGTGCATTTACGACAAACACAAGTGGCTTCGTTCAGCAGAACAAGCTGCTTTGTTGCAGTCGAATGCGATTGGTTCTTACTTTTAGAGCAAATCAACATCGAGTGTTGACAAGACGACAACAAAGTAGTTCTTCTGCTGAACGCGGCCAGTCTTTCGCTCAAACGACCATTGAATATGCCACTTTTCTATAGATGTGCAATACACAACAATCAATGACGCTATCTAACTTCCTAATGACATCTATTGGAATCGGGCACGAACTTTTGCATTTATTTAATAGTTTCAATAAGAAGATAGGGAGGAAGCAATAACGAGCTATACACTTGATGTTCAGATAAAATTCTTCTTTATTCTAAAGATTAACAATTGATGCAAACGTTTTTTGATCCACTATAGGATCTTTTTCAGTGTCCAGTTTGAGGAAAAAAGGGGGAAGTAGCAACTTACAACAGTAACCGTCAGTCGCACACAAGAAGACGCGAAACATCTTCCCGCTTCGAAGATAACTGACAGACTTTGCATCAATTGTTAAATCTTCGGAATAAAGAAGAATTTTACCTGAACATTTGATGCGATTAAACGCAAAGAAAATGACAACGAAAATCTCTATTTAAGAAAAAACTCCAGGCGATGTCGCAAAGAGAAAGAAATCGTATGCACACATAATAGGCACATACAATACACGACACACGTTGTATTGCATACGTTGTATCGCAACAGAGCAAGAAGAAAAAAGAAAGAAAAGAAAAGAGACATGCTGATGTATCTAACAAGACTAAACGCAATGAGAAGATGAAGAGCACGTTGGCGGATTAATGTGGCTATAAAACAATATGCAAACAACAACGACCGGAATAGATACAGATATACACGCAGTACCGAAGAAATGGTAATTTGATTACAAGACGCTGCTGCAAGGCTGGTTCTTCGCCTTCTTTTCTCCGAATCGTGCGCTTTTTCTTTTGAAAGTGAAATCGAATCTGATCACATTTCGACACTTTGGTCGAACACTGCCATGCTATTAGCTTGTTTTTTCCTCTCTTTTTAGTTTTTATCCTGTATTCTAATAATCTAATAGAGACAACAACAAAACATTCAAGAAAAAATAGTAAAGAACGCGAAGTTTTGAAAATAAATGTATTATTATATAAAACTCAAGATAATAAAAGCCAGTAACACAATTTTTTACAAGTTTTTTTTAGCATAATTAGAGTTGTTAAAACTTACCGCAAAGAGAAATATGAATGAGATCATGTTACAAAGTACAATAGTACTTAAAGAATAAAATATTTATATAAGTATGCAACATTCAAGCGACAACATTCAAGCACACGCAGAAGATAACATTACTGTTTTCTTTTATTCTTTAATTTTCTATGAAAATATAAGTCACACAAATAACAAATAAGTTAAACAAAAAATTAAAAAAATATAAATATAAATATAAATTTTGATCTCATATTTTAAACATGCAGAATCTTGAAGTTGAAAAGCTTGCTGATATTGCTCACTACAATTTTACATGTAAAATTGTTTCACCGCGAGCGAGAAATTTATTTTTCTTTTGCAAGTGAAATATATTTGTTTATTTTAAACAAAACAGAGAGATATTTATATATGTATCGAAAACTCCTACTTTATTTCGTAAAAAATATGTTGATATGTATTCATATGTTTTAATTCTACTCGCATAATAAAGACTGCAGAAAAATATTATAATTATGTATTGTGTTGTTAAAAAATGCTGTTTGCAGAAACATTTTATTAATTTAGAATAAGAATTTAACACAGCGAAACGTTTCCATACGCATGGTGAAAAAAAAAGTATATTGTGTTCCAATATGTTTTTGAAAATAATCAAATCTAACAATCCAGCACGTATATTGTTTGCATTATAATGATACGTATAGTTAGTCTCTTACTTTATTATTTACATGCGCATACGTTGCGCATAAAATAATTTATTTCAAGAGGGAACGAAAATCCTGGCCATTAGAAGTAATAATTCGCCTGGACTTATACGTAGAGACTAAAAGAGAGGCTACTTTGAAAGTCAGGGTCTTGTTGAATTATTCGATACAACGTGATTGCACGTAAAATAAATTATCCTTACGTAGTGACCGCGACACTACGACAAAGTACGAAGGCACGTCTGTATAAAAGATTGCGAAGGCCGCTGCGGTTTTATCCGTCGTGTACGGCGGTCGTGTATAGGTATTATGTATGAAGGTCGGCTGAAGCATGTACAGAATGACCGTAAAGTCTTCTTGGCTCTTGAGTGTGATCGACATAAAGAATTTTTATTTGGAAAATCCTGAAATGAGATACTATTCGGATAAATACAAATGTTGCGATCATCAAACAGTTTTTGTGCCAAAAAAAAAGTCTCGGATTTTTCTCTGCTTATCAAAAGACACGGTAGTAGTGTCTCTTATTACCCGAAATTCACGCGATTGAGAAATGGAGAGAGATTTTTATGGAGCAATATTTCAATAACGACTGAATCGATCAAATTTGTTTTAGTCTCAATCGCTTCAGAACAAAACATTAAAAAAGGTATTGTTGCGTTTTTTTTGTTTGTGCCTTCTAATCGGAAATATTTGACGATAAAGTTTCAAAGTAAGAAATTCATGTTTTCAGAAACGTCATTATGGCCGTTGCATAGACCAAAATGTGCATGTTCGTATGCCTGCTAACAAATGGTATACATGTACAAGCGCGTTGAAAGACAAAAAGAAAGAAAGACAGGAAGTGTGAGTTAGAGAGAGAAAGAAAAAATCAAGAAGCACGGTAGATGGTACTGACAGTAGTGCTTTCGTATCAAGTTCACGCGCAACGACGTCGAAAACTGTCAGGAGTGACAAGAGCAATTAAAAGCCAGAAGAACTAACAGAAAACAAGCGTAAGTATTGTAATAAAATAAAATAATAAAATTTATTTTATTTACATATAGTTCTGTATTCTATATATGATTGCGTAGAAATATGTAAGAGTGACAAGTCTTATGTATATATGTATATACAGAATGGAAAAAAGTACACCGGAACACCTGAATATCTCAAAAAATATAAGTTTTATAGAAAAGTGTTTCGGAAAGTAGTATGGTTTAAAAAGATCTATTTACTGATTGTATTACTGTGACCTTGTATCGCGCCATCAAGGTTAGGTCAAGGTCACATTGATTTTTTTAAATAGAACTATTTTTTATTGCAGATTTTTATAGCCTAACTCAAGAGCTTTCCAAAACACTATGATAAAATTTATTTTCATTAAGTACTTTTTGACTATAAGAGTTGAATATTAGAATATTATTGCCGGTATTAGCATTATGTTATTGGCGTTATCATTTTGAATGTTGCTTTATCCAAAAAAAAACTATGTTGAATAAGAAGGTTCTTTGTCAATTATCTGTATCATGAACTCACAAAATTTGTTTCGATCAAAATCATCTTCGTAGAAAAAGTATCGGCGGTACTCTAATATTCAACTCTTATAAGTTAAAAAGTACTTAATAAAAATAAACTTTATTATAATGCTTTGGAAAGCTCTTGAGTTAGGCTATAAGAATCTGCAATAAAAAATGAGAAGTTCTATTTTAAAAAATCAATGTGACCTTGACCTGATCTTAGCGGTGCAATCCAAGGTCACAGTAATACAATCTCAATAAATATATCATTTTAAACTATACTACTTTTGTCTGAAACCCTTTTCTGTTAAACTTATATTTTCTGAGATATTCAGGTGTTCCGGCACTTTCTTTTCACTCTGTATATTGCTTATGAATCAAATAAAATATAAATAGATAGTTAAGATTTAATTTATATAAATAACTGTCTATCTGCATTCCTGCCTCATACAACATTGGCATACATATATGATTCTCTTACTTTCTCAAATAACATATATTACAATGAGACACTATGAATATAACATATGTGTACATGTATATACATATACATATGTGTCTCATTGTAATAATCTGCTTATATATATTATGTAAAAAAGTGAAAGAATAAATCATATGCATGTATGTCAATAATAATCTGCTTATATATATTATGTGAAAAAGTGAAAGAATAACAAATCATACGTATGCGTGTATGTGAATGTTTATGAGCCACGACAGCAATGCAGAAATTATCTACACAAATTGTCTTACCTTACTATCTGTATTTTAACTTGGTTCATAAACAACACATATATTCATATACTTATATAACATGTCACTTTTTCAGTTGTAATAACTTTCGATACTTTTGAGTGTTATCGTTACACATTAGATAATTTTTGTCAAAATAGTAAAAAAGAGTTTAAAAAATACTCTTCGTAATCGTACGCTTAATAAAAAAAAGCTATCACATCAGACTTTAATATAGTTTTCGTACAACCGCGCCAAGTTTCTTTGCATTCAATATTTTTTATTCGAAAACAGTTCTACATGAGTTTTCGACTTTTTACACAAAACAAAGTCTACAAATGTATAATCCGATATAGATACATTGCTTTATCATATCACTTCTTTTGTAGAACAGATTTTATAAAGAACAATTTTATAAAAATATATGTTAGACTTTCCCAGTAATATTATAACAATTTTGTAGAAACATTTGTTACAATTCTTATTTTTTTGCAGTAATATTATATAAAATAAAAAACGCAGTTTGAATTAAGATTTTTAAAAGTCAATTCAAATATAATACGCGTTGTGCGTGTACTTGGCGCCTTTGTTTTAAAAAGGTAAGTTTTTTTAGTTTTATTTGTATTGCAATAAATTGTGTTTCGTATTAATGTACTAATTCTCTTAGTAATTAATAAGACCAGTCAAAATGACACATCTATTATATATTTTTATATACATGTAACAATATTCTAGATATTAACTTAAAAGTTATATTGTTATAAGTTTATTTTAATCATTAGGAAAGACAGGATTGATTAAATAAATATATAATCACAATTGTGCATAATAAGTAATAAAAGATGAAATGTGACTAAAACGCGCATAATGTTATTACGTATTGTGTTGTTTTTACACTTACGTATATATCTGCTATATCGATTAAACGAGTAATTAGTTTAAGCTTATTTTTACATTTACTGTTCGGACAAACAAACGATTTTTCATAATAATAAAAATAAAAATAAAAAAAAGAACAATAGTCAAAGGAATCTTTGTCGAGTCTCAATTTTCTAAAAATTGAGCAATTGTCTTTGCAGTTACTATTATGTCTCGATAATGTTGCACTATAGTTGCAGTTTAAAAGTTAATACATAAAAAAGAACAGAGATAAGAAATAACATCCAAGAATATAATGAGATCGTTAAACTGTGATTTAGAAACCAACAATAGATAAAAGATCTAAACTACATTTAAACCTAACATAACTTCTTTTTACATGTTTCTTCTCGTTTCTCGAACGACGCTTTATGAGTGATGTTACTTGTATTGGTAACAGTAGTTACAATATAAAGTGTGATATAAGGTGCTTCAGAAATAGATGGCTAAACCTTTGTATCACATTCTACTTTCCCTAAGAATGAAAAAAGATCATATAAACATAGGTTCGGGAACTCGTCGCTTTCGAGATATAAACGATCTTTGTTCACTTCAAAATTTTATATAAACAGATATCACACGTAAAATTACAAAGACTGTCAACATCGTTTCTTTTAAATATTGCGATAGAGCGAGTCATCCGGTTATTGAAAGCAGCTTATGTCGTAGAAAATCATTTTCAGCAATTATTTTAAGTTATAAGCATTTCTAAAATATTCTCTCACAAGTGAGAAGTGTTTATATCGAAAAAAAAGTTTCCGAATTTATGTTTATATGACCTTTTTTTTTTAGAAAAAGTAGAATACGATACTAAAGTTTGGCCACCTATTTTTGGAGCACCCTATATATAAGTGATTCCAATACCGCGCTTTTATGTTTTGATAAATAGAAATAATTTCTTGCTTTTGAGAGTGGAAAAAAAATGCACAGAATACGAAAAAATAAAAAGATTACATTGAAAATACAAGTGGAGATAAGATATGTCAACTGTAGCAACTATAACAAAACCTGTGCAAGGGACTGAAGAAACATAGGTAAATATTGACAATAACGGATCACCTTCCGATCAATTTGAGCTTCACATATGTTGTCAAGCACATTGTCCTGAGTAACATGCAAAATCTTTTAGCCGTCGCTCGTTGTTTATAAAAAATGTTATAGACAAAAAAAGTTTCATAAATAAATTTTTTTTTGACATTATATATATTTTCTTCATATTGTAAGTGTGTAAGCAGAGGGGGCTACGCCCCCCGCAGGGGAAGGGGCTACGCCCCCTCAAGTTGATCGGAAGGTGGTCCGTTATTGTCAATATTTACCGAAACATAAACAAAAAAAAACAAAAAAATAGACATTTGATTATCAAAGTGAAAAAGCGTGATGCCAGTCACGAAACCAAATACTTTGCCGTTCTTACGTACAGCGCGGATCGGAATTTCGATCGAGTACAGTTTCTATCCACGGACGACCGCTTGAAACTATCTGGTTTCCAATAATCTGCCTCTACACACGCCGCTATCGCTTTTACGAGTGCTAGTTTTTCGTAAAGATTTCTCGTGCTGTCGGAGAAAAGAGAGAGAGAGAGAGAGAATGACGTTTTCATGTCGTGCTTATCGCATGTGTGTACATACTTCAGTGCACTATAACGTATGAAAAGAACGAATTGGTACCGATGTACGTAAAATAAAAATAATTGTTTCTTTTGCATTCGCACAATACAGATATCCAATTTGTTTCTCAACATTCTATTTTGATGTATTTTGACAAACATTTTTGTCAACTGAGATAATTTGAACAACAAGCTGCATAATACTTTTATTGGAAAAATTTATCAAGCTATCGACTACATGTGGAATTCTCGTAAAAATTGCAGAACTGCATGCTGAATGTTGTTTTCATTATATGTGAGTTTGGGATATCACAGAACTAACATGAATTTTGCAATGATTGGTGCTTATCGGTGCGGATAGAATTTTATCTTTGTCAAACGGGCGCAGTGGAATTAAATCATAATAAAAGAGAGCGAGCGTCCGTCTTTCTGTCGTTCTCTTTACTGCGCGTACGGAGATCTACGTCTTCACGCTCCGTAAATTCGACCCTGGGAATTTTTCATAAATTAGACAGGTGACGCGGTGGTGTTAAAGTCCGCGGGAAAATTCCGAGAAGCCCATAAATAAGGAAAACGCTCGCTTCCACGTCGTCCGTTCTTTCAGTACCTCGGTTAGTTTACACGGCGTGGCATCGAAGAGGATGAGCGCTGCAAAGTCAAAAGATGGGAAAATTGCGGAATTGAGAGAAAAAGAAAGACGCGGAATGTACTGTAGTGGAAATGTTCGCGCTCTTGAAATCACATTTAACGTTCTTCGCTTTTCACACAAATAAGTCGCGAAAGATCGAAAGAAATGAATATTGTATCGCGTTCGCGAACTTTATATCACCAGTTATTTCAGACACTTATTACTTAGCAACATACCTATAAATTTTCATTTATTTCACACACACACACACACACATTTATATATTGTATAAATTTATAATTTTACAGACAGATTAGACAATTGATGTAGTAAGACTCAGGTTGCTGGTTTAAATCGTTCCTTTCCGAAAAGATAAGTTTCTACCAGCTTTATCTGCTTAAAAAAAAAATCGAACCCAGCTATGCGAGCGCCAACCTCAGCATATTCTTGGTCAAAAACATGGAAGCAAGTTTTCTTTCCTTTCTTGCATTGTTAGGCATATCGCTACGGCTTAAATTGTGCACGTCATAATAAATACTTATAACTCTGTTCAACAAGCTTCTTATAATTATTGTTCACGCAACGATAAAATTGTCAGTAAGTACACGTCAATTTACGCGCACATGAATCGGTGGCCTAGCGCTTCTTCTTACTCAGGCAGACATTATGCATATCTTCAATATCCTTCCCGGGCTTTTCTTCTTGAGAAAATCCTGCCTGCATATCTGGATCTAGTCACTTTTCTTCAGAAGATCAGATATCCTAGTTCCGCAACCAGCTCTTAATCTTTTTCCTCTTCATATAGTAGGGTATTTCAAGAACCTATTTCCAGTATTTGCACAGTCAATTCACAGCCTTAGCCAATTTATTTAAAGCATAATTAAATATATATGTCAAACGTGTATGTAAATCCGTATATATGTAATTCGTTCTTATTATAATTAGTTCGTTACTATAATTATTAACAAAACTTCCCATATTACAACGCAAGCGCAAGCTGGAACATGCTTTAGAAAAGATATCGAGAAAAAAAAATGATTTTTTACTTCTATATATCGACTAAACTTATAAATATTATACTACTGTATGAATATGAATTTTTTCGCGACGAGAGCATCAATTGGAAACACGAGAGTTATTTCCAAGTGATAATTATATTTTAGAGAGAATGTTATTTGACAGCAGACATTAAAAAAATAGATTAAATAAAAGAAGATTTATATTTTCAACTTGCTCGAGCGCCAAGTTTGAATCAAAGAGAAATGCCTTAGAGAGAAGAAGAAAGAGAAAAAGAGAAAGAGATGCACAACAATATAAACAATAAAAATACACTTCACATTTATTTTTTAAGAACATGCATTTAATTAGATCTAACACCTAAACATTTATTTTACATTTCCACCAAAACACCTATATTTAATAATTTTACCAACTCAATCAGAGCGTTAAACTACGTAAAAAATTTTAAATTAAAAATTTTGAAATTAGTACTAAATGAGTGCTATCGCAACAATCATTTTCTACAAAGAAATTTAAATAACATAGTCAAAAGATTAAATAATAAAGAAACTTAAGGCTCTCTTGAAGTAATAACTAAGAAATGAATAAGAATAAGATCATACGAGCCGCTTTGCAGGATGTTATGCTGAAATGTTCTATTATATATATGTATACAATAGAACATTTATATATGCAAAGCGGCTCGTATGATCTTATTCTTATTCATTTCTTAGTTATTAAATAACAAAGTTTTATACAACATTCTTTGTAATTTCGTATGCTCACAACAGAGATTAATGCATCGTTTTTATATTAAGAAGTACAATAATCTAACAAAATTGACATCTTGAAATCTGACAAATATAATAATATAAGACCAAAAATATTATGTTAAAAAACTTGATGATAACACTAAAATTAATATAACCAAACACAAACAAATTACATTTCATAACAACTTAAAATTTAACTTTAATAACCATGATCCACAAAACATGGAAATTCATATCCGACAAGAACAATTTTCAAATTCAACTCAATGATACATGGTTCGTCAATCTTACTGATAAAGTCATACCTGACCAGGTTTCCGAACTTATATACACAGTTTGTCCGGAAAGTTCCCGGACTGATTTTTTCTAGCGCGGGTAAGCGGCGCTATCGAGCGGTCAACGCTGGAACTACTTAGTAT
>NW_018020718.1:87906-94152 GCF_002006095.1 Pseudomyrmex gracilis
TACCTTGAAGTGTAAACTTGTTTAATAAACCATATCTTTCATTTTCGATTTTTAATTCACGTAGTCCGGGAACTTTCCGGACAAACTGTGTAGTTTAACGACAGATTCACTTTACCGATAAGATACAATATTAAGAAAGTTGTTTTGGAGACAATTAAGGACATAGAATCTAATATATTTTGTTTTGATCCTTTAACGAAAGCAAATATCCGTAATCTTATTTACAATTATCTTAAAAATTTCATTACAAATAAAATACTCATGACACAATTAGAAAAGAATTTATTAACAAAAGCCAATAGGGTTAAAAAGTTCATCAAAAATAACCCCGAAATACTTTTCACAAGGGCTGATAAAGGTAACATCACAGTTGCTATTCTCAAAAATGACTACATCAATAAAATGAACAATATGTTAAATAATCAAAACACATATACCATTAATAATTATTAATAAAAATTAATAATTATTAATAAAAATCCAATAAAGAAAATAGAGTACAATCTGAAAGAAATGTTAAATAGATGAGTAAATAAAGGTTACATTGATTATAACACAAAGAAATATCTAGTCATGAGTGATGCATTGCTCCCTAGAGCATATGGAGTCCCAAAAATACACAAAAATAATTACCCGTTCAGACTGATTGTTTCCACCATAAACAGTCCGTTGCATAAGATTGCTTGTTACTTGCATAAAATATTGTATGAAAATATACCTAACTCTCCATTTTATGTAAAAGATGGTTTTCACCTGTCCAATATGCTATCTGGATTGAGATTAGAAGAGAATTACACTCTTTGCTCGTTAGATGTAGTCTCTCTCTTCACTAACATGCCGATTGATTTAGCCTTAGATGCAGTTGCAAGCAGGTAAAGATTCATCAAAATGAATACTAAGATAAGTTGCGCGAAGTTTATGTTAGCAGTGAAATTTATTTTGTCATCTACGTATTTCATATTCAATAACAAAATTTACAAACAAACATATGGAAAACCCATAGGTTCGCCACTATCACTTGTCGTAGCAGATATAACGCTACAGGATTTAGAACACAAAGCCTTAAACACACTTAAATTCAATATACCATTCTACTCTCGATACGTGAGTGACATAGCAGTGACTTTCTCCACAGACAAATTAGATGAGGTTCTAAATTCATTTAATTCTGTCCATCACAGAATTAAATTTACACATGAGTTGCAGATAAATAATCAACTAAATTTTATTGATTTAAGGATTATCCTGAGAAACAACACAATCGTTTGTGATTGATATCACAAACCCAGTTTCTCAGGAAGATATTTGAATTATTTGTCTCAAAACCCTACTTGCCACAAAATTGGCACAACATATACCTTAGTGGATAAAGCTGTTCTGTTTTATCTGATCCTTCTTTTCAATTTAAAAATTTATTTTTTATTATACAAATATTGACGCAAAATTATCCACTAGAACTAATTTTCAGGACAATTAACAAAAGACTAAAAGTTTTATTCACAACAAAATTAAATAATAATTACTTACATCTAGACTCGTATAACAATGAACCAACTAAATACTTTATAATTTCATTTATATCCGCACAAAATAATAGTTTCAATTCACTCATAAACAAAATACCCAACACAAGATTATCTTTTAGAAATTTATATCAATTAAATAAATTTATCACAACACACAAAGATTCGATAAACAAATATCAACAGAACAATGTGGTTTATCGCATTTCGTGCGAATCATGCGATTATACCTACACAGGGCAGACCAAAAGACAAATTAAGACCAGAATTAACGAACATAAGAAGTATGTAATAAAACAAGATCGCAACTCAGTCTTAGCAAAACATTTTTTAAAAACGGGTTATACGTTTAATTGGAGCTCTTCAGAAATATTATATATAGAAACTACATCAAGAGATTGACTTCTGAAATGTTGTACATTAAATTGCAAAAACATGGACTCAAGAAAATGCAAGATATGAAAATGTTAGACGATTTATACTTACCACTATTGAATAGACTTAAGTAATATTTTCAACGACTTTATTGTAAATATATCTTTAGTTCTAAAGCATTCTCACTTTGTCACACATGAATTTCAGTCTAGACGACACTTTTGATTTGACAACACGTTTTATTACATGAATGTCGTAATTTTAGATGTGAGAGTCTTTTGAATAAAAGAGTATGTCACATTACCATTTATTTATACTTATATTCTTAGATTCTTACGTTAAATTAATTTTAATTTTTCATTACCGAATATGTCATTTTTAATGCACAGAACACTAATGAAGACTTAAAACAAAAGTCGAAATGTCTGTATTATTTTGAAATTCAATACTAGCAACTAGTTCAGCAACGCCTCATTATTCCATATTCTTTGATTATTTGTTTCTAAACCTGAGGTCATCCATTGACAACAACCATTATTTATAAACAAATTCTATAGACGAGCCTTTCCCTTCTCTTTCTTAAGTAAAATATTTTCTCTCGGGAGCCTAGTCAAGATTTTCCTAACGTCGCTGCATGTAATGCCTTTTGCAACACTCGCCGCGGTTGCTGCTGCGTCGTATTTCACGGTTCCTCCCGAAGGCAAGGTCTTAAAGAGTAATATATTACTGCCGCGCGGGGACGTTTGTTGGGTTTGCGCGCGTGTTTGTGTGGATCGATTTCTGAAAGGGATACCAATAAGATCCGTTCGACGCTCATAGGAAACACATGTGCCCATTGCGGCCTCTGCAGAATTATAAAACGATCGTTCTCAAAACTGTTAACCCTTTTCAATTTAGATTTATATCAAATGCATGGCGCACATAGCACGTACAAGAAATATACGAAAAGCTAAATTAACCCTCAACTCGATACGCGGTCTTTTTCTTCTTCCTATCTTCTTTTTATTTTTTTCGGGTAAAACCTCGACACAGTATGTTAAACTTCTTTTTTTAAATAGTTTTTTTAAACAGAGTTAACTATTTTACTACTTAGTAAAAATTGTTTTAGTAAAATTATCTTGTTACTAATAAAAAGATCTGTATATATCTAAAAATCTAAATCGGAATTAATTGAGTGAAAAAATAAAGATTGCTATTTTTTAGTTAAGCGATCAATAAAAATCTTACATTGCTCGTTCACTCAACATTATATATGAAATAGATCGAAAGAGAAGAAAGAAATGATTAGCGCATCTGCGTCTGTGTGTACGATTGAATTTTTAAAATAAATCAACGGCGTAAAAAATTTTCTCTTCGTGGGAAAAAGTTTTTTATATATTTTTCGTGAGCGCAATCCGATTTTTGTTCCGTCCCGCGCTATCCGCGCCATGTCATATAATCGAATTTCCTATTCCGTTCTCAGCTCCGTCCGTGGTTCCGCTTTCTCGCGGACGGCGGTTTGAAATATATTTGTTTGTCAGATTGCGTCGAGTCGAGGCAGCGAAGGAAAAAGTATAAGAAACGGCGGAAAACGCCTGCTCCTCTCTTTCTCTTGAGAGAAGCGTAAGCCGTATTTGCTGAAGCGCACCGCTCGCGACATATGCAGCAAATTTGTACATATTTCCCGCCGGCTTCGACATACAAAAATTATTCTATGGTGACAACTTTGTATTATTCAATGTTTACGAAGCACACGTATCAAGATTCGCACAAAATGCTTATATTAGTCTTTCAGAGAATTGATTTCACGCGCGAAAAAAATTTTTACGATTCCGTTAATTGTTCAGAAACGATTTTGATCAAAATAATTGTCCTTTTTAATTTTGCACTTTTTTGTTCTATTGTGACAATGAAGAAACAACAGAGAAAACATCAAAAAATTACATCAGCCCTACACAAATTGTTCGTGAAAAAAGGTAGCTTTCTTTTCTTTTGCGGAACGATTCAGTCAATCTACTCTCTCTAGCTTTGCAGTTCCTGATTTCTGTGATCTAATAAATCCCAAATCATCGAAACTAGACGTAGACTTAGTTATATGTAAATCGCGTTCGTGCGCACATCAATCTGTCGCTGAAGCTCGTCGCAGTTCGTCGTAGTTTGTAAACCGAGAAGTGGTCTGCAAAATACATGATCTGGGAAAACAGTAAATTAAACGAGGGCGCTGAAGCCACAGGCGAGAGATGCATGGTGTTAAGAAATAAAAAATTAACAAATTTAATTTGGGTTTACGAGGTCACTTTAATAGTCGACGGTGCCGGTGTATCGAGTATTCCAGTGCTGGCGACGGCGCGGATGAGTATTACGTTTGCATCGAACGCGACAGCATGCATTCCAATTTGAGAGGCCGATTCTCGCGAGGATTCGTTTCGCGGTTAACGCGGATGCGGTTTAATCTCGGTTATCAACTGCAGAGATGTTGTGCTCTCTTCCTCTGTCTTTCCTTTCCTCTTCTCTCTTTTCTCTTTCTCCTCTTCTCCCGGTACTGCATGTTATGTTATATCTACAAGTATTCTGACAGGGAGAGTTGAGACAAGAAGGCAAGAGTATTCCTGCATAGTAACGAGGATCAAAATATCCCTGTTCAATAATTCCGCGCGCGTCGCGATGCTTCTAAAACCAGTGCACTTAACCAACGTGCTCGCGAGTCAAACGAGCATTCACTCTGATTCTCTCGATCGGCCGTTTTGACGGAAGCTTGAGAGAGAGTGTCGCTTTGTGAAACGTAGAGAATCTTGATCTTCGGCATTTTGCTTCGGCTTTGATGTGCGACATGATAGCAACAGGCGTCAGAGCAATCGACGAGCGGTTACTTAAATATTCGAAGAGAAACATATTTCGACTGACGTATCACTTTATCTTGTCAGCTCGTAAAACAGCGGATCATCTTGCATCGTAAAAAAAAAACGATAAAAAAGATTCCTTCATTATGCGAGATGTCAGACTTTGAGAATGGCGGTATCAGCAACTCCTTAAGATTTTCGTAAAAGCAACGGCTCTCGTTAGTGACTTTAGTTGCCAGAACCATGTACGAACAAGAGACGCTTTTTCATCGGCCGTGTAGGCGGCATCGTTCGAAAATGTTACAAGACTCTTTGACTTTATCCAGAAGTACGAGCTGAGCTCAGCTAAGCTCAAATTAAGCGAAACATCATTACCATGACATATATTACTCAGACCAGTTTCTTGTATACATATACATATATATATATATATATACAGGGTGTCTGACAACTATAAAGCCGACGTGTGTAGGTAGATCGGGTCATTCTGAACAGAAAAGTTATATACCATTTTGCAAAATTTGCAATATGTATTGAGATATGAATTAATAAATGTAAACCAACGAAGGCGCGGAGAGCGATGATCGAACTCTATAGGCATGCACGATTATCAGATGAAAAGAAAAATAGCTTCTCTCATGTAATGTCTTAGGGTGCTTTCCAACTACGTACACAGGCGACACTGTGTAACACAGTGTCTATTAGTGTGAGAAAGAGCATACCAGTGTGTCTTACTCACACTAGTGGACACAGTGTTACAGTGTCGCCTGTGTACGTAGTTGGAAATCATCCTTAGTAACGAGAGGCGGAGTAAACAAACAAGCGCGGAACGACTCAGTTTCTTGCGATCGGGCGCTATTCGGCGGTGCGCAGCGAGCAGCGGCGAGCGAGGAGTAGAACTGATAATTGTGCACGCCTATAGAGTCCGATCATCGCTCTCCGCGCTCTCATTGGCTTACATTTATTTATTTTTCAAAATAGTAAATAACTTTTCTGTTCAGAATAACTCGATCTATATATATACAGGATGTTCCGTAATTGCCGTCTCACCGCTTGTAGGCAGGTAGAAGGGGTTATTCTAATACAAAAAGTCCTATACCACTTTGGAAGATTCGCAATAATTAACGAAATATTAATTAATAAAGATCCGCTAATCAGCGTGCATCCAGCGTAAGGACAGCCCAGTCTGTCGCGCCGTAGCGATGGGATGGGAGGAACTAATAGAATAACATGTGCATAAACAGTATATAGGCTCCGTTCGGGCAGCGCGCTATCCGCGCTATTGTATTCCGTCGCTACAGCGCGACAGATTGGGCTGTCCTTACGCTGAATGCACGCTGATTAGCGGATCTTTATTACTTCATATCTCGTTAATTATTGCGAATCTTCCAAAGTGGTATAGGACTTTTTGTCTTAGAATAACCTCTTTTTTTGCCTACGAGCGGTGAGACGGCAATTATGGGACACCCTGTATATATATATGTATGTATGTATGTATATATATATATACAGGGTGTCTGACAACTATA